>NC_053496.1:155122701-155208234 GCF_905171775.1 Rana temporaria | reverse complement strand
TTAGCCTCCGAGATCAGACGAGATCGGGCGCTTTCAAGGTGATGTGGCCGTAGGCGATAACCATGGCTGTCCTTAACTCTCTTGAAGATAGCATGGAAGAAAGACTGGGGGAAAAAAGAGATTCAAGACTCCACCAAAACAAAAAAGCCTACAGCACCTGGTATTCCCAGGCGGTCTCCCATCCAGGTACTAACCAGGCCCGACCCTGCTTAGCCTCCGAGATCAGACGAGATCGGGCGCTTTCAAGGTGATGTGGCCGTAGGCGATAACCATGGCTGTCCTTAACTCTCTTGAAGATAGCATGGAAGAAAGACTGGGGGAAAAAAGAGATTCAAGACTCCACCAAAACAAAAAAGCCTACAGCACCTGGTATTCCCAGGCGGTCTCCCATCCAGGTACTAACCAGGCCCGACCCTGCTTAGCCTCCGAGATCAGACGAGATCGGGCGCTTTCAAGGTGATGTGGCCGTAGGCGATAACCATGGCTGTCCTTAACTCTCTTGAAGATAGCATGGAAGAAAGACTGGGGGAAAAAAGAGATTCAAGACTCCACCAAAACAAAAAAGCCTACAGCACCTGGTATTCCCAGGCGGTCTCCCATCCAGGTACTAACCAGGCCCGACCCTGCTTAGCCTCCGAGATCAGACGAGATCGGGCGCTTTCAAGGTGATGTGGCCGTAGGCGATAACCATGGCTGTCCTTAACTCTCTTGAAGATAGCATGGAAGAAAGACTGGGGGAAAAAAGAGATTCAAGACTCCACCAAAACAAAAAAGCCTACAGCACCTGGTATTCCCAGGCGGTCTCCCATCCAGGTACTAACCAGGCCCGACCCTGCTTAGCCTCCGAGATCAGACGAGATCGGGCGCTTTCAAGGTGATGTGGCCGTAGGCGATAACCATGGCTGTCCTTAACTCTCTTGAAGATAGCATGGAAGAAAGACTGGGGGAAAAAAGAGATTCAAGACTCCACCAAAACAAAAAAGCCTACAGCACCTGGTATTCCCAGGCGGTCTCCCATCCAGGTACTAACCAGGCCCGACCCTGCTTAGCCTCCGAGATCAGACGAGATCGGGCGCTTTCAAGGTGATGTGGCCGTAGGCGATAACCATGGCTGTCCTTAACTCTCTTGAAGATAGCATGGAAGAAAGACTGGGGGAAAAAAGAGATTCAAGACTCCACCAAAACAAAAAAGCCTACAGCACCTGGTATTCCCAGGCGGTCTCCCATCCAGGTACTAACCAGGCCCGACCCTGCTTAGCCTCCGAGATCAGACGAGATCGGGCGCTTTCAAGGTGATGTGGCCGTAGGCGATAACCATGGCTGTCCTTAACTCTCTTGAAGATAGCATGGAAGAAAGACTGGGGGAAAAAAGAGATTCAAGACTCCACCAAAACAAAAAAGCCTACAGCACCTGGTATTCCCAGGCGGTCTCCCATCCAGGTACTAACCAGGCCCGACCCTGCTTAGCCTCCGAGATCAGACGAGATCGGGCGCTTTCAAGGTGATGTGGCCGTAGGCGATAACCATGGCTGTCCTTAACTCTCTTGAAGATAGCATGGAAGAAAGACTGGGGGAAAAAAGAGATTCAAGACTCCACCAAAACAAAAAAGCCTACAGCACCTGGTATTCCCAGGCGGTCTCCCATCCAGGTACTAACCAGGCCCGACCCTGCTTAGCCTCCGAGATCAGACGAGATCGGGCGCTTTCAAGGTGATGTGGCCGTAGGCGATAACCATGGCTGTCCTTAACTCTCTTGAAGATAGCATGGAAGAAAGACTGGGGGAAAAAAGAGATTCAAGACTCCACCAAAACAAAAAAGCCTACAGCACCTGGTATTCCCAGGCGGTCTCCCATCCAGGTACTAACCAGGCCCGACCCTGCTTAGCCTCCGAGATCAGACGAGATCGGGCGCTTTCAAGGTGATGTGGCCGTAGGCGATAACCATGGCTGTCCTTAACTCTCTTGAAGATAGCATGGAAGAAAGACTGGGGGAAAAAAGAGATTCAAGACTCCACCAAAACAAAAAAGCCTACAGCACCTGGTATTCCCAGGCGGTCTCCCATCCAGGTACTAACCAGGCCCGACCCTGCTTAGCCTCCGAGATCAGACGAGATCGGGCGCTTTCAAGGTGATGTGGCCGTAGGCGATAACCATGGCTGTCCTTAACTCTCTTGAAGATAGCATGGAAGAAAGACTGGGGGAAAAAAGAGATTCAAGACTCCACCAAAACAAAAAAGCCTACAGCACCTGGTATTCCCAGGCGGTCTCCCATCCAGGTACTAACCAGGCCCGACCCTGCTTAGCCTCCGAGATCAGACGAGATCGGGCGCTTTCAAGGTGATGTGGCCGTAGGCGATAACCATGGCTGTCCTTAACTCTCTTGAAGATAGCATGGAAGAAAGACTGGGGGAAAAAAGAGATTCAAGACTCCACCAAAACAAAAAAGCCTACAGCACCTGGTATTCCCAGGCGGTCTCCCATCCAGGTACTAACCAGGCCCGACCCTGCTTAGCCTCCGAGATCAGACGAGATCGGGCGCTTTCAAGGTGATGTGGCCGTAGGCGATAACCATGGCTGTCCTTAACTCTCTTGAAGATAGCATGGAAGAAAGACTGGGGGAAAAAAGAGATTCAAGACTCCACCAAAACAAAAAAGCCTACAGCACCTGGTATTCCCAGGCGGTCTCCCATCCAGGTACTAACCAGGCCCGACCCTGCTTAGCCTCCGAGATCAGACGAGATCGGGCGCTTTCAAGGTGATGTGGCCGTAGGCGATAACCATGGCTGTCCTTAACTCTCTTGAAGATAGCATGGAAGAAAGACTGGGGGAAAAAAGAGATTCAAGACTCCACCAAAACAAAAAAGCCTACAGCACCTGGTATTCCCAGGCGGTCTCCCATCCAGGTACTAACCAGGCCCGACCCTGCTTAGCCTCCGAGATCAGACGAGATCGGGCGCTTTCAAGGTGATGTGGCCGTAGGCGATAACCATGGCTGTCCTTAACTCTCTTGAAGATAGCATGGAAGAAAGACTGGGGGAAAAAAGAGATTCAAGACTCCACCAAAACAAAAAAGCCTACAGCACCTGGTATTCCCAGGCGGTCTCCCATCCAGGTACTAACCAGGCCCGACCCTGCTTAGCCTCCGAGATCAGACGAGATCGGGCGCTTTCAAGGTGATGTGGCCGTAGGCGATAACCATGGCTGTCCTTAACTCTCTTGAAGATAGCATGGAAGAAAGACTGGGGGAAAAAAGAGATTCAAGACTCCACCAAAACAAAAAAGCCTACAGCACCTGGTATTCCCAGGCGGTCTCCCATCCAGGTACTAACCAGGCCCGACCCTGCTTAGCCTCCGAGATCAGACGAGATCGGGCGCTTTCAAGGTGATGTGGCCGTAGGCGATAACCATGGCTGTCCTTAACTCTCTTGAAGATAGCATGGAAGAAAGACTGGGGGAAAAAAGAGATTCAAGACTCCACCAAAACAAAAAAGCCTACAGCACCTGGTATTCCCAGGCGGTCTCCCATCCAGGTACTAACCAGGCCCGACCCTGCTTAGCCTCCGAGATCAGACGAGATCGGGCGCTTTCAAGGTGATGTGGCCGTAGGCGATAACCATGGCTGTCCTTAACTCTCTTGAAGATAGCATGGAAGAAAGACTGGGGGAAAAAAGAGATTCAAGACTCCACCAAAACAAAAAAGCCTACAGCACCTGGTATTCCCAGGCGGTCTCCCATCCAGGTACTAACCAGGCCCGACCCTGCTTAGCCTCCGAGATCAGACGAGATCGGGCGCTTTCAAGGTGATGTGGCCGTAGGCGATAACCATGGCTGTCCTTAACTCTCTTGAAGATAGCATGGAAGAAAGACTGGGGGAAAAAAGAGATTCAAGACTCCACCAAAACAAAAAAGCCTACAGCACCTGGTATTCCCAGGCGGTCTCCCATCCAGGTACTAACCAGGCCCGACCCTGCTTAGCCTCCGAGATCAGACGAGATCGGGCGCTTTCAAGGTGATGTGGCCGTAGGCGATAACCATGGCTGTCCTTAACTCTCTTGAAGATAGCATGGAAGAAAGACTGGGGGAAAAAAGAGATTCAAGACTCCACCAAAACAAAAAAGCCTACAGCACCTGGTATTCCCAGGCGGTCTCCCATCCAGGTACTAACCAGGCCCGACCCTGCTTAGCCTCCGAGATCAGACGAGATCGGGCGCTTTCAAGGTGATGTGGCCGTAGGCGATAACCATGGCTGTCCTTAACTCTCTTGAAGATAGCATGGAAGAAAGACTGGGGGAAAAAAGAGATTCAAGACTCCACCAAAACAAAAAAGCCTACAGCACCTGGTATTCCCAGGCGGTCTCCCATCCAGGTACTAACCAGGCCCGACCCTGCTTAGCCTCCGAGATCAGACGAGATCGGGCGCTTTCAAGGTGATGTGGCCGTAGGCGATAACCATGGCTGTCCTTAACTCTCTTGAAGATAGCATGGAAGAAAGACTGGGGGAAAAAAGAGATTCAAGACTCCACCAAAACAAAAAAGCCTACAGCACCTGGTATTCCCAGGCGGTCTCCCATCCAGGTACTAACCAGGCCCGACCCTGCTTAGCCTCCGAGATCAGACGAGATCGGGCGCTTTCAAGGTGATGTGGCCGTAGGCGATAACCATGGCTGTCCTTAACTCTCTTGAAGATAGCATGGAAGAAAGACTGGGGGAAAAAAGAGATTCAAGACTCCACCAAAACAAAAAAGCCTACAGCACCTGGTATTCCCAGGCGGTCTCCCATCCAGGTACTAACCAGGCCCGACCCTGCTTAGCCTCCGAGATCAGACGAGATCGGGCGCTTTCAAGGTGATGTGGCCGTAGGCGATAACCATGGCTGTCCTTAACTCTCTTGAAGATAGCATGGAAGAAAGACTGGGGGAAAAAAGAGATTCAAGACTCCACCAAAACAAAAAAGCCTACAGCACCTGGTATTCCCAGGCGGTCTCCCATCCAGGTACTAACCAGGCCCGACCCTGCTTAGCCTCCGAGATCAGACGAGATCGGGCGCTTTCAAGGTGATGTGGCCGTAGGCGATAACCATGGCTGTCCTTAACTCTCTTGAAGATAGCATGGAAGAAAGACTGGGGGAAAAAAGAGATTCAAGACTCCACCAAAACAAAAAAGCCTACAGCACCTGGTATTCCCAGGCGGTCTCCCATCCAGGTACTAACCAGGCCCGACCCTGCTTAGCCTCCGAGATCAGACGAGATCGGGCGCTTTCAAGGTGATGTGGCCGTAGGCGATAACCATGGCTGTCCTTAACTCTCTTGAAGATAGCATGGAAGAAAGACTGGGGGAAAAAAGAGATTCAAGACTCCACCAAAACAAAAAAGCCTACAGCACCTGGTATTCCCAGGCGGTCTCCCATCCAGGTACTAACCAGGCCCGACCCTGCTTAGCCTCCGAGATCAGACGAGATCGGGCGCTTTCAAGGTGATGTGGCCGTAGGCGATAACCATGGCTGTCCTTAACTCTCTTGAAGATAGCATGGAAGAAAGACTGGGGGAAAAAAGAGATTCAAGACTCCACCAAAACAAAAAAGCCTACAGCACCTGGTATTCCCAGGCGGTCTCCCATCCAGGTACTAACCAGGCCCGACCCTGCTTAGCCTCCGAGATCAGACGAGATCGGGCGCTTTCAAGGTGATGTGGCCGTAGGCGATAACCATGGCTGTCCTTAACTCTCTTGAAGATAGCATGGAAGAAAGACTGGGGGAAAAAAGAGATTCAAGACTCCACCAAAACAAAAAAGCCTACAGCACCTGGTATTCCCAGGCGGTCTCCCATCCAGGTACTAACCAGGCCCGACCCTGCTTAGCCTCCGAGATCAGACGAGATCGGGCGCTTTCAAGGTGATGTGGCCGTAGGCGATAACCATGGCTGTCCTTAACTCTCTTGAAGATAGCATGGAAGAAAGACTGGGGGAAAAAAGAGATTCAAGACTCCACCAAAACAAAAAAGCCTACAGCACCTGGTATTCCCAGGCGGTCTCCCATCCAGGTACTAACCAGGCCCGACCCTGCTTAGCCTCCGAGATCAGACGAGATCGGGCGCTTTCAAGGTGATGTGGCCGTAGGCGATAACCATGGCTGTCCTTAACTCTCTTGAAGATAGCATGGAAGAAAGACTGGGGGAAAAAAGAGATTCAAGACTCCACCAAAACAAAAAAGCCTACAGCACCTGGTATTCCCAGGCGGTCTCCCATCCAGGTACTAACCAGGCCCGACCCTGCTTAGCCTCCGAGATCAGACGAGATCGGGCGCTTTCAAGGTGATGTGGCCGTAGGCGATAACCATGGCTGTCCTTAACTCTCTTGAAGATAGCATGGAAGAAAGACTGGGGGAAAAAAGAGATTCAAGACTCCACCAAAACAAAAAAGCCTACAGCACCTGGTATTCCCAGGCGGTCTCCCATCCAGGTACTAACCAGGCCCGACCCTGCTTAGCCTCCGAGATCAGACGAGATCGGGCGCTTTCAAGGTGATGTGGCCGTAGGCGATAACCATGGCTGTCCTTAACTCTCTTGAAGATAGCATGGAAGAAAGACTGGGGGAAAAAAGAGATTCAAGACTCCACCAAAACAAAAAAGCCTACAGCACCTGGTATTCCCAGGCGGTCTCCCATCCAGGTACTAACCAGGCCCGACCCTGCTTAGCCTCCGAGATCAGACGAGATCGGGCGCTTTCAAGGTGATGTGGCCGTAGGCGATAACCATGGCTGTCCTTAACTCTCTTGAAGATAGCATGGAAGAAAGACTGGGGGAAAAAAGAGATTCAAGACTCCACCAAAACAAAAAAGCCTACAGCACCTGGTATTCCCAGGCGGTCTCCCATCCAGGTACTAACCAGGCCCGACCCTGCTTAGCCTCCGAGATCAGACGAGATCGGGCGCTTTCAAGGTGATGTGGCCGTAGGCGATAACCATGGCTGTCCTTAACTCTCTTGAAGATAGCATGGAAGAAAGACTGGGGGAAAAAAGAGATTCAAGACTCCACCAAAACAAAAAAGCCTACAGCACCTGGTATTCCCAGGCGGTCTCCCATCCAGGTACTAACCAGGCCCGACCCTGCTTAGCCTCCGAGATCAGACGAGATCGGGCGCTTTCAAGGTGATGTGGCCGTAGGCGATAACCATGGCTGTCCTTAACTCTCTTGAAGATAGCATGGAAGAAAGACTGGGGGAAAAAAGAGATTCAAGACTCCACCAAAACAAAAAAGCCTACAGCACCTGGTATTCCCAGGCGGTCTCCCATCCAGGTACTAACCAGGCCCGACCCTGCTTAGCCTCCGAGATCAGACGAGATCGGGCGCTTTCAAGGTGATGTGGCCGTAGGCGATAACCATGGCTGTCCTTAACTCTCTTGAAGATAGCATGGAAGAAAGACTGGGGGAAAAAAGAGATTCAAGACTCCACCAAAACAAAAAAGCCTACAGCACCTGGTATTCCCAGGCGGTCTCCCATCCAGGTACTAACCAGGCCCGACCCTGCTTAGCCTCCGAGATCAGACGAGATCGGGCGCTTTCAAGGTGATGTGGCCGTAGGCGATAACCATGGCTGTCCTTAACTCTCTTGAAGATAGCATGGAAGAAAGACTGGGGGAAAAAAGAGATTCAAGACTCCACCAAAACAAAAAAGCCTACAGCACCTGGTATTCCCAGGCGGTCTCCCATCCAGGTACTAACCAGGCCCGACCCTGCTTAGCCTCCGAGATCAGACGAGATCGGGCGCTTTCAGGTGATGTGGCCGTAGGCGATAACCATGGCTGTCCTTAACTCTCTTGAAGATAGCATGGAAGAAAGACTGGGGGAAAAAAGAGATTCAAGACTCCACCAAAACAAAAAAGCCTACAGCACCTGGTATTCCCAGGCGGTCTCCCATCCAGGTACTAACCAGGCCCGACCCTGCTTAGCCTCCGAGATCAGACGAGATCGGGCGCTTTCAAGGTGATGTGGCCGTAGGCGATAACCATGGCTGTCCTTAACTCTCTTGAAGATAGCATGGAAGAAAGACTGGGGGAAAAAAGAGATTCAAGACTCCACCAAAACAAAAAAGCCTACAGCACCTGGTATTCCCAGGCGGTCTCCCATCCAGGTACTAACCAGGCCCGACCCTGCTTAGCCTCCGAGATCAGACGAGATCGGCGCTTTCAAGGTGATGTGGCCGTAGGCGATAACCATGGCTGTCCTTAACTCTCTTGAAGATAGCATGGAAGAAAGACTGGGGAAAAAAGAGATTCAAGACTCCACCAAAACAAAAAAGCCTACAGCACCTGGTATTCCCAGGCGGTCTCCCATCCAGGTACTAACCAGGCCCGACCCTGCTTAGCCTCCGAGATCAGACGAGATCGGGCGCTTTCAGGTGATGTGGCCGTAGGCGATAACCATGGCTGTCCTTAACTCTCTTGAAGATAGCATGGAAGAAAGACTGGGGGAAAAAAGAGATTCAAGACTCCACCAAAACAAAAAAGCCTACAGCACCTGGTATTCCCAGGCGGTCTCCCATCCAGGTACTAACCAGGCCCGACCCTGCTTAGCCTCCGAGATCAGACGAGATCGGGCGCTTTCAAGGTGATGTGGCCGTAGGCGATAACCATGGCTGTCCTTAACTCTCTTGAAGATAGCATGGAAGAAAGACTGGGGGAAAAAAGAGATTCAAGACTCCACCAAAACAAAAAAGCCTACAGCACCTGGTATTCCCAGGCGGTCTCCATCCAGGTACTAACCAGGCCCGACCCTGCTTAGCCTCCGAGATCAGACGAGATCGGGCGCTTTCAAGGTGATGTGGCCGTAGGCGATAACCATGGCTGTCCTTAACTCTCTTGAAGATAGCATGGAAGAAAGACTGGGGGAAAAAAGAGATTCAAGACTCCACAAAACAAAAAAGCCTACAGCACCTGGTATTCCCAGGCGGTCTCCCATCCAGGTACTAACCAGGCCCGACCCTGCTTAGCCTCGAGATCAGACGAGATCGGGCGCTTTCAAGGTGATGTGGCCGTAGGCGATAACCATGGCTGTCCTTAACTCTCTTGAAGATAGCATGGAAGAAAGACTGGGGGAAAAAAGAGATTCAAGACTCCACCCAAACAAAAAAGCCTACAGCACCTGGTATTCCCAGGCGGTCTCCCATCCAGCTACTAACCAGGCCCGACCCTGCTTAGCCTCCGAGATCAGACGAGATCGGGCGCTTTCAAGGTGATGTGGCCGTAGGCGATAACCATGGCTGTCCTTAACTCTCTTGAAGATAGCATGGAAGAAAGACTGGGGGAAAAAAGAGATTCAAGACTCCACCAAAACAAAAAAGCCTACAGCACCTGGTATTCCCAGGCGGTCTCCCATCCAGGTACTAACCAGGCCCGACCCTGCTTAGCCTCCGAGATCAGACGAGATCGGGCGCTTTCAAGGTGATGTGGCCGTAGGCGATAACCATGGCTGTCCTTAACTCTCTTGAAGATAGCATGGAAGAAAGACTGGGGGAAAAAAGAGATTCAAGACTCCACCAAAACAAAAAAGCCTACAGCACCTGGTATTCCCAGGCGGTCTCCATCCAGGTACTAACCAGGCCCGACCCTGCTTAGCCTCCGAGATCAGACGAGATCGGGCGCTTTCAAGGTGATGTGGCCGTAGGCGATAACCATGGCTGTCCTTAACTCTCTTGAAGATAGCATGGAAGAAAGACTGGGGGAAAAAAGAGATTCAAGACTCCACCAAAACAAAAAAGCCTACAGCACCTGGTATTCCCAGGCGGTCTCCCATCCAGGTACTAACCAGGCCCGACCCTGCTTAGCCTCCGAGATCAGACGAGATCGGGCGCTTTCAAGGTGATGTGGCCGTAGGCGATAACCATGGCTGTCCTTAACTCTCTTGAAGATAGCATGGAAGAAAGACTGGGGGAAAAAAGAGATTCAAGACTCCACCAAAACAAAAAAGCCTACAGCACCTGGTATTCCCAGGCGGTCTCCCATCCAGGTACTAACCAGGCCCGACCCTGCTTAGCCTCCGAGATCAGACGAGATCGGGCGCTTTCAAGGTGATGTGGCCGTAGGCGATAACCATGGCTGTCCTTAACTCTCTTGAAGATAGCATGGAAGAAAGACTGGGGGAAAAAAGAGATTCAAGACTCCACCAAAACAAAAAAGCCTACAGCACCTGGTATTCCCAGGCGGTCTCCCATCCAGGTACTAACCAGGCCCGACCCTGCTTAGCCTCCGAGATCAGACGAGATCGGGCGCTTTCAAGGTGATGTGGCCGTAGGCGATAACCATGGCTGTCCTTAACTCTCTTGAAGATAGCATGGAAGAAAGACTGGGGGAAAAAAGAGATTCAAGACTCCACCAAAACAAAAAAGCCTACAGCACCTGGTATTCCCAGGCGGTCTCCCATCCAGGTACTAACCAGGCCCGACCCTGCTTAGCCTCCGAGATCAGACGAGATCGGGCGCTTTCAAGGTGATGTGGCCGTAGGCGATAACCATGGCTGTCCTTAACTCTCTTGAAGATAGCATGGAAGAAAGACTGGGGGAAAAAAGAGATTCAAGACTCCACCAAAACAAAAAAGCCTACAGCACCTGGTATTCCCAGGCGGTCTCCCATCCAGGTACTAACCAGGCCCGACCCTGCTTAGCCTCCGAGATCAGACGAGATCGGGCGCTTTCAAGGTGATGTGGCCGTAGGCGATAACCATGGCTGTCCTTAACTCTCTTGAAGATAGCATGGAAGAAAGACTGGGGGAAAAAAGAGATTCAAGACTCCACCAAAACAAAAAAGCCTACAGCACCTGGTATTCCCAGGCGGTCTCCCATCCAGGTACTAACCAGGCCCGACCCTGCTTAGCCTCCGAGATCAGACGAGATCGGGCGCTTTCAAGGTGATGTGGCCGTAGGCGATAACCATGGCTGTCCTTAACTCTCTTGAAGATAGCATGGAAGAAAGACTGGGGGAAAAAAGAGATTCAAGACTCCACCAAAACAAAAAAGCCTACAGCACCTGGTATTCCCAGGCGGTCTCCCATCCAGGTACTAACCAGGCCCGACCCTGCTTAGCCTCCGAGATCAGACGAGATCGGGCGCTTTCAAGGTGATGTGGCCGTAGGCGATAACCATGGCTGTCCTTAACTCTCTTGAAGATAGCATGGAAGAAAGACTGGGGGAAAAAAGAGATTCAAGACTCCACCAAAACAAAAAAGCCTACAGCACCTGGTATTCCCAGGCGGTCTCCCATCCAGGTACTAACCAGGCCCGACCCTGCTTAGCCTCCGAGATCAGACGAGATCGGGCGCTTTCAAGGTGATGTGGCCGTAGGCGATAACCATGGCTGTCCTTAACTCTCTTGAAGATAGCATGGAAGAAAGACTGGGGGAAAAAAGAGATTCAAGACTCCACCAAAACAAAAAAGCCTACAGCACCTGGTATTCCCAGGCGGTCTCCCATCCAGGTACTAACCAGGCCCGACCCTGCTTAGCCTCCGAGATCAGACGAGATCGGGCGCTTTCAAGGTGATGTGGCCGTAGGCGATAACCATGGCTGTCCTTAACTCTCTTGAAGATAGCATGGAAGAAAGACTGGGGGAAAAAAGAGATTCAAGACTCCACCAAAACAAAAAAGCCTACAGCACCTGGTATTCCCAGGCGGTCTCCCATCCAGGTACTAACCAGGCCCGACCCTGCTTAGCCTCCGAGATCAGACGAGATCGGGCGCTTTCAAGGTGATGTGGCCGTAGGCGATAACCATGGCTGTCCTTAACTCTCTTGAAGATAGCATGGAAGAAAGACTGGGGGAAAAAAGAGATTCAAGACTCCACCAAAACAAAAAAGCCTACAGCACCTGGTATTCCCAGGCGGTCTCCCATCCAGGTACTAACCAGGCCCGACCCTGCTTAGCCTCCGAGATCAGACGAGATCGGGCGCTTTCAAGGTGATGTGGCCGTAGGCGATAACCATGGCTGTCCTTAACTCTCTTGAAGATAGCATGGAAGAAAGACTGGGGGAAAAAAGAGATTCAAGACTCCACCAAAACAAAAAAGCCTACAGCACCTGGTATTCCCAGGCGGTCTCCCATCCAGGTACTAACCAGGCCCGACCCTGCTTAGCCTCCGAGATCAGACGAGATCGGGCGCTTTCAAGGTGATGTGGCCGTAGGCGATAACCATGGCTGTCCTTAACTCTCTTGAAGATAGCATGGAAGAAAGACTGGGGGAAAAAAGAGATTCAAGACTCCACCAAAACAAAAAAGCCTACAGCACCTGGTATTCCCAGGCGGTCTCCCATCCAGGTACTAACCAGGCCCGACCCTGCTTAGCCTCCGAGATCAGACGAGATCGGGCGCTTTCAAGGTGATGTGGCCGGCGATAACCATGGCTGTCCTTAACTCTCTTGAAGATAGCATGGAAGAAAGACTGGGGGAAAAAAGAGATTCAAGACTCCACCAAAACAAAAAAGCCTACAGCACCTGGTTTCCCAGGCGGTCTCCCATCCAGGTACTAACCAGGCCCGACCCTGCTTAGCCTCCGAGATCAGACGAGATCGGGCGCTTTCAAGGTGATGTGGCCGTAGGCGATAACCATGGCTGTCCTTAACTCTCTTGAAGATAGCATGGAAGAAAGACTGGGGGAAAAAAGAGATTCAAGACTCCACCAAAACAAAAAAGCCTACAGCACCTGGTATTCCCAGGCGGTCTCCCATCCAGGTACTAACCAGGCCCGACCCTGCTTAGCCTCCGAGACGAGATCGGGCGCTTTCAAGGTGATGTGGCCGTAGGCGATAACCATGGCTGTCCTTAACTCTCTTGAAGATAGCATGGAAGAAAGACTGGGGGAAAAAAGAGATTCAAGACTCCACCAAAACAAAAAAGCCTACAGCACCTGGTATTCCCAGGCGGTCTCCCATCCAGGTACTAACCAGGCCCGACCCTGCTTAGCCTCCGAGATCAGACGAGATCGGGCGCTTTCAAGGTGATGTGGCCGTAGGCGATAACCATGGCTGTCCTTAACTCTCTTGAAGATAGCATGGAAGAAAGACTGGGGGAAAAAAGAGATTCAAGACTCCACCAAAACAAAAAAGCCTACAGCACCTGGTATTCCCAGGCGGTCTCCCATCCAGGTACTAACCAGGCCCGACCCTGCTTAGCCTCCGAGATCAGACGAGATCGGGCGCTTTCAAGGTGATGTGGCCGTAGGCGATAACCATGGCTGTCCTTAACTCTCTTGAAGATAGCATGGAAGAAAGACTGGGGGAAAAAAGAGATTCAAGACTCCACCAAAACAAAAAAGCCTACAGCACCTGGTATTCCCAGGCGGTCTCCCATCCAGGTACTAACCAGGCGACCCTGCTTAGCCTCCGAGTCAGACGAGATCGGGCGCTTTCAAGGTGATGTGGCCGTAGGCGATAACCATGGCTGTCCTTAACTCTCTTGAAGATAGCATGGAAGAAAGACTGGGGGAAAAAAGAGATTCAAGACTCCACCAAAACAAAAAAGCCTACAGCACCTGGTATTCCCAGGCGGTCTCCCATCCAGGTACTAACCAGGCCCGACCCTGCTTAGCCTCCGAGATCAGACGAGATCGGGCGCTTTCAAGGTGATGTGGCCGTAGGCGATAACCATGGCTGTCCTTAACTCTCTTGAAGATAGCATGGAAGAAAGACTGGGGGAAAAAAGAGATTCAAGACTCCACCAAAACAAAAAAGCCTACAGCACCTGGTATTCCCAGGCGGTCTCCCATCCAGGTACTAACCAGGCCCGACCCTGCTTAGCCTCCGAGGTCAGACGAGATCGGGCGCTTTCAAGGTGATGTGGCCGTAGGCGATAACCATGGCTGTCCTTAACTCTCTTGAAGATAGCATGGAAGAAAGACTGGGGGAAAAAAGAGATTCAAGACTCCACCAAAACAAAAAAGCCTACAGCACCTGGTATTCCCAGGCGGTCTCCCATCCAGGTACTAACCAGGCCCGACCCTGCTTAGCCTCCGAGATCAGACGAGATCGGGCGCTTTCAAGGTGATGTGGCCGTAGGCGATAACCATGGCTGTCCTTAACTCTCTTGAAGATAGCATGGAAGAAAGACTGGGGGAAAAAAGAGATTCAAGACTCCACCAAAACAAAAAAGCCTACAGCACCTGGTATTCCCAGGCGGTCTCCCATCCAGGTACTAACCAGGCCCGACCCTGCTTAGCCTCCGAGATCAGACGAGATCGGGCGCTTTCAAGGTGATGTGGCCGTAGGCGATAACCATGGCTGTCCTTAACTCTCTTGAAGATAGCATGGAAGAAAGACTGGGGGAAAAAAGAGATTCAAGACTCCACCAAAACAAAAAAGCCTACAGCACCTGGTATTCCCAGGCGGTCTCCCATCCAGGTACTAACCAGGCCCGACCCTGCTTAGCCTCCGAGATCAGACGAGATCGGGCGCTTTCAAGGTGATGTGGCCGTAGGCGACCATGGCTGTCCTTAACTCTCTTGAAGATAGCATGGAAGAAAGACTGGGGGAAAAAAGAGATTCAAGACTCCACCAAAACAAAAAAGCCTACAGCACCTGGTATTCCCAGGCGGTCTCCCATCCAGGTACTAACCAGGCCCGACCCTGCTTAGCCTCCGAGATCAGACGAGATCGGGCGCTTTCAAGGTGATGTGGCCGTAGGCGATAACCATGGCTGTCCTTAACTCTCTTGAAGATAGCATGGAAGAAAGACTGGGGGAAAAAAGAGATTCAAGACTCCACCAAAACAAAAAAGCCTACAGCACCTGGTATTCCCAGGCGGTCTCCCATCCAGGTACTAACCAGGCCCGACCCTGCTTAGCCTCCGAGATCAGACGAGATCGGGCGCTTTCAAGGTGATGTGGCCGTAGGCGATAACCATGGCTGTCCTTAACTCTCTTGAAGATAGCATGGAAGAAAGACTGGGGGAAAAAAGAGATTCAAGACTCCACCAAAACAAAAAAGCCTACAGCACCTGGTATTCCCAGGCGGTCTCCCATCCAGGTACTAACCAGGCCCGACCCTGCTTAGCCTCCGAGATCAGACGAGATCGGGCGCTTTCAAGGTGATGTGGCCGTAGGCGATAACCATGGCTGTCCTTAACTCTCTTGAAGATAGCATGGAAGAAAGACTGGGGGAAAAAAGAGATTCAAGACTCCACCAAAACAAAAAAGCCTACAGCACCTGGTATTCCCAGGCGGTCTCCCATCCAGGTACTAACCAGGCCCGACCCTGCTTAGCCTCCGAGATCAGACGAGATCGGGCGCTTTCAAGGTGATGTGGCCGTAGGCGATAACCATGGCTGTCCTTAACTCTCTTGAAGATAGCATGGAAGAAAGACTGGGGGAAAAAAGAGATTCAAGACTCCACCAAAACAAAAAAGCCTACAGCACCTGGTATTCCCAGGCGGTCTCCCATCCAGGTACTAACCAGGCCCGACCCTGCTTAGCCTCCGAGATCAGACGAGATCGGGCGCTTTCAAGGTGATGTGGCCGTAGGCGATAACCATGGCTGTCCTTAACTCTCTTGAAGATAGCATGGAAGAAAGACTGGGGGAAAAAAGAGATTCAAGACTCCACCAAAACAAAAAAGCCTACAGCACCTGGTATTCCCAGGCGGTCTCCCATCCAGGTACTAACCAGGCCCGACCCTGCTTAGCCTCCGAGATCAGACGAGATCGGGCGCTTTCAAGGTGATGTGGCCGTAGGCGATAACCATGGCTGTCCTTAACTCTCTTGAAGATAGCATGGAAGAAAGACTGGGGGAAAAAAGAGATTCAAGACTCCACCAAAACAAAAAAGCCTACAGCACCTGGTATTCCCAGGCGGTCTCCCATCCAGGTACTAACCAGGCCCGACCCTGCTTAGCCTCCGAGATCAGACGAGATCGGGCGCTTTCAAGGTGATGTGGCCGTAGGCGATAACCATGGCTGTCCTTAACTCTCTTGAAGATAGCATGGAAGAAAGACTGGGGGAAAAAAGAGATTCAAGACTCCACCAAAACAAAAAAGCCTACAGCACCTGGTATTCCCAGGCGGTCTCCCATCCAGGTACTAACCAGGCCCGACCCTGCTTAGCCTCCGAGATCAGACGAGATCGGGCGCTTTCAAGGTGATGTGGCCGTAGGCGATAACCATGGCTGTCCTTAACTCTCTTGAAGATAGCATGGAAGAAAGACTGGGGGAAAAAAGAGATTCAAGACTCCACCAAAACAAAAAAGCCTACAGCACCTGGTATTCCCAGGCGGTCTCCCATCCAGGTACTAACCAGGCCCGACCCTGCTTAGCCTCCGAGATCAGACGAGATCGGGCGCTTTCAAGGTGATGTGGCCGTAGGCGATAACCATGGCTGTCCCTTAACTCTCTTGAAGATAGCATGGAAGAAAGACTGGGGGAAAAAAGAGATTCAAGACTCCACCAAAACAAAAAAGCCTACAGCACCTGGTATTCCCAGGCGGTCTCCCATCCAGGTACTAACCAGGCCCGACCCTGCTTAGCCTCCGAGATCAGACGAGATCGGGCGCTTTCAAGGTGATGTGGCCGTAGGCGATAACCATGGCTGTCCTTAACTCTCTTGAAGATAGCATGGAAGAAAGACTGGGGGAAAAAAGAGATTCAAGACTCCACCAAAACAAAAAAGCCTACAGCACCTGGTATTCCCAGGCGGTCTCCCATCCAGGTACTAACCAGGCCCGACCCTGCTTAGCCTCCGAGATCAGACGAGATCGGGCGCTTTCAAGGTGATGTGGCCGTAGGCGATAACCATGGCTGTCCTTAACTCTCTTGAAGATAGCATGGAAGAAAGACTGGGGGAAAAAAGAGATTCAAGACTCCACCAAAACAAAAAAGCCTACAGCACCTGGTATTCCCAGGCGGTCTCCCATCCAGGTACTAACCAGGCCCGACCCTGCTTAGCCTCCGAGATCAGACGAGATCGGGCGCTTTCAAAGTGATGTGGCCGTAGGCGATAACCATGGCTGTCCTTAACTCTCTTGAAGATAGCATGGAAGAAAGACTGGGGGAAAAAAGAGATTCAAGACTCCACCAAAACAAAAAAGCCTACAGCACCTGGTATTCCCAGGCGGTCTCCCATCCAGGTACTAACCAGGCCCGACCCTGCTTAGCCTCCGAGATCAGACGAGATCGGGCGCTTTCAAGGTGATGTGGCCGTAGGCGATAACCATGGCTGTCCTTAACTCTCTTGAAGATAGCATGGAAGAAAGACTGGGGGAAAAAAGAGATTCAAGACTCCACCAAAACAAAAAAGCCTACAGCACCTGGTATTCCCAGGCGGTCTCCCATCCAGGTACTAACCAGGCCCGACCCTGCTTAGCCTCCGAGATCAGACGAGATCGGGCGCTTTCAAGGTGATGTGGCCGTAGGCGATAACCATGGCTGTCCTTAACTCTCTTGAAGATAGCATGGAAGAAAGACTGGGGGAAAAAAGAGATTCAAGACTCCACCAAAACAAAAAAGCCTACAGCACCTGGTATTCCCAGGCGGTCTCCCATCCAGGTACTAACCAGGCCCGACCCTGCTTAGCCTCCGAGATCAGACGAGATCGGGCGCTTTCAAGGTGATGTGGCCGTAGGCGATAACCATGGCTGTCCTTAACTCTCTTGAAGATAGCATGGAAGAAAGACTGGGGGAAAAAAGAGATTCAAGACTCCACCAAAACAAAAAAGCCTACAGCACCTGGTATTCCCAGGCGGTCTCCCATCCAGGTACTAACCAGGCCCGACCCTGCTTAGCCTCCGAGATCAGACGAGATCGGGCGCTTTCAAGGTGATGTGGCCGTAGGCGATAACCATGGCTGTCCTTAACTCTCTTGAAGATAGCATGGAAGAAAGACTGGGGGAAAAAAGAGATTCAAGACTCCACCAAAACAAAAAAGCCTACAGCACCTGGTATTCCCAGGCGGTCTCCCATCCAGGTACTAACCAGGCCCGACCCTGCTTAGCCTCCGAGATCAGACGAGATCGGGCGCTTTCAAGGTGATGTGGCCGTAGGCGATAACCATGGCTGTCCTTAACTCTCTTGAAGATAGCATGGAAGAAAGACTGGGGGAAAAAAGAGATTCAAGACTCCACCAAAACAAAAAAGCCTACAGCACCTGGTATTCCCAGGCGGTCTCCCATCCAGGTACTAACCAGGCCCGACCCTGCTTAGCCTCCGAGATCAGACGAGATCGGGCGCTTTCAAGGTGATGTGGCCGTAGGCGATAACCATGGCTGTCCTTAACTCTCTTGAAGATAGCATGGAAGAAAGACTGGGGGAAAAAAGAGATTCAAGACTCCACCAAAACAAAAAAGCCTACAGCACCTGGTATTCCCAGGCGGTCTCCCATCCAGGTACTAACCAGGCCCGACCCTGCTTAGCCTCCGAGATCAGACGAGATCGGGCGCTTTCAAGGTGATGTGGCCGTAGGCGATAACCATGGCTGTCCTTAACTCTCTTGAAGATAGCATGGAAGAAAGACTGGGGGAAAAAAGAGATTCAAGACTCCACCAAAACAAAAAAGCCTACAGCACCTGGTATTCCCAGGCGGTCTCCCATCCAGGTACTAACCAGGCCCGACCCTGCTTAGCCTCCGAGATCAGACGAGATCGGGCGCTTTCAAGGTGATGTGGCCGTAGGCGATAACCATGGCTGTCCTTAACTCTCTTGAAGATAGCATGGAAGAAAGACTGGGGGAAAAAAGAGATTCAAGACTCCACCAAAACAAAAAAGCCTACAGCACCTGGTATTCCCAGGCGGTCTCCCATCCAGGTACTAACCAGGCCCGACCCTGCTTAGCCTCCGAGATCAGACGAGATCGGGCGCTTTCAAGGTGATGTGGCCGTAGGCGATAACCATGGCTGTCCTTAACTCTCTTGAAGATAGCATGGAAGAAAGACTGGGGGAAAAAAGAGATTCAAGACTCCACCAAAACAAAAAAGCCTACAGCACCTGGTATTCCCAGGCGGTCTCCCATCCAGGTACTAACCAGGCCCGACCCTGCTTAGCCTCCGAGATCAGACGAGATCGGACGCTTTCAAGGTGATGTGGCCGTAGGCGATAACCATGGCTGTCCTTAACTCTCTTGAAGATAGCATGGAAGAAAGACTGGGGGAAAAAAGAGATTCAAGACTCCACCAAAACAAAAAAGCCTACAGCACCTGGTATTCCCAGGCGGTCTCCCATCCAGGTACTAACCAGGCCCGACCCTGCTTAGCCTCCGAGATCAGACGAGATCGGGCGCTTTCAAGGTGATGTGGCCGTAGGCGATAACCATGGCTGTCCTTAACTCTCTTGAAGATAGCATGGAAGAAAGACTGGGGGAAAAAAGAGATTCAAGACTCCACCAAAACAAAAAAGCCTACAGCACCTGGTATTCCCAGGCGGTCTCCCATCCAGGTACTAACCAGGCCCGACCCTGCTTAGCCTCCGAGATCAGACGAGATCGGGCGCTTTCAAGGTGATGTGGCCGTAGGCGATAACCATGGCTGTCCTTAACTCTCTTGAAGATAGCATGGAAGAAAGACTGGGGGAAAAAAGAGATTCAAGACTCCACCAAAACAAAAAAGCCTACAGCACCTGGTATTCCCAGGCGGTCTCCCATCCAGGTACTAACCAGGCCCGACCCTGCTTAGCCTCCGAGATCAGACGAGATCGGGCGCTTTCAAGGTGATGTGGCCGTAGGCGATAACCATGGCTGTCCTTAACTCTCTTGAAGATAGCATGGAAGAAAGACTGGGGGAAAAAAGAGATTCAAGACTCCACCAAAACAAAAAAGCCTACAGCACCTGGTATTCCCAGGCGGTCTCCCATCCAGGTACTAACCAGGCCCGACCCTGCTTAGCCTCCGAGATCAGACGAGATCGGACGCTTTCAAGGTGATGTGGCCGTAGGCGATAACCATGGCTGTCCTTAACTCTCTTGAAGATAGCATGGAAGAAAGACTGGGGGGAAAAAAGAGATTCAAGACTCCACCAAAACAAAAAAGCCTACAGCACCTGGTATTCCCAGGCGGTCTCCCATCCAGGTACTAACCAGGCCCGACCCTGCTTAGCCTCCGAGAATCAGACGAGATCGGGCGCTTTCAAGGTGATGTGGCCGTAGGCGATAACCATGGCTGTCCTTAACTCTCTTGAAGATAGCATGGAAGAAAGACTGAGGGAAAAAAGAGATTCAAGACTCCACCAAAACAAAAAAGCCTACAGCACCTGGTATTCCCAGGCGGTCTCCCATCCAGGTACTAACCAGGCCCGACCCTGCTTAGCCTCCGAGATCAGACGAGATCAGGCGCTTTCAAGGTGATGTGGCCGTAAGCGATAACCATGGCTGTCCTTAACTCTCTTGAAGATAGCATGGAAGAAAGACTGGGGAAAAAAAAGAGATTCAAGGACTCCACCACAACAACCAAAACAAAAAAGCCTACAGCACCTGGTATTCCCAGGCGGTCTCCCATCCAGGTACTAACCAGGCCCGACCTTGCTTAGCCTCCGAGATCAAACGAGATCGGGCGCTTTCAAGGTGATGTGGCCGTAGGCGATAACCATGGCTGTCCTTAACTCTCTTGAAGATAGCATGGAAGAAAGACTGGGGGAAAAAAGAGATTCAAGACTCCACCAAAACAAAAAAGCCTACAGCACCTGGTATTCCCAGGCGGTCTCCCATCCAGGTACTAACCAGGCCCGACCCTGCTTAGCCTCCGAGAATCAGACGAGATCGGGCGCTTTCAAGGTGATGTGGCCGTAGGCGATAACCATGGCTGTCCTTAACTCTCTTGAAGATAGCATGGAAGAAAGACTGGGGAAAAAAAGAGATTCAAGGACTCCACCACAACAACCAAAACAAAAAAGCCTACAGCACCTGGTATTCCCAGGCGGTCTCCCATCCAGGTACTAACCAGGCCCAACTTTGCTTAGCCTCCGAGATCAGACGAGATCGGGCGCTTTCAAAGTGATGTGGCCGTAGGCGATAACCATGGCTGTCCTTAACTCTCTTGAAGATAGCATGGAAGAAAGACTGGGGAAAAAAAGAGATTCAAGGACTCCACCACAACAACCAAAACAAAAAAGCCTACAGCACCTGGTATTCCCAGGCGGTCTCCCATCCAGGTACTAACCAGGCCCAACCTTGCTTAGCCTCCGAGATCAGACGAGATCGGGCGCTTTCAAAGTGATGTGGCCGTAGGTGATAACCATGGCTGTCCTTAACTCTCTTGAAGATAGCATGGAAGAAAGACTGGGGGAAAAAAGAGATTCAAGACTCCACCAAAACAAAAAAGCCTACAGCACCTGGTATTCCCAGGCGGTCTCCCATCCAGGTACTAACCAGGCCCGACCCTGCTTAGTCTCCGAGATCAGACGAGATCGGGCGCTTTCAGGGTGATGTGGCCATAGGCGATAACCATGGCTGTCCTTAACTCTCTTGAAGATAGCATGGAAGAAAGACTGGGGAAAAAAAGAGATTCAAGGACTCCACCACAACAACCAAAACAAAAAAGCCTACAGCACCTGGTATTCCCAGGCGGTCTCCCATCCAGGTACTAACCAGGCCCGACCCTGCTTAGCCTCCGAGATCAGACGAGATCGGGCGCTTTCAGGGTGATGTGGCCATAGGCGATAACCATAACTCTCTTGAAGATAGCATGGAAGAAAGACTCGGGGAAAAAAAGATTCAAGGACTCCACCACACCAACCAAAAAAAAAAAGCCTACAGCACCTGGTATTCCCAGGCGGTCTCCCATCCAGGTACTAACCAGGCCTGACCCTGCTTAGTCTCCGAGATCAGATGCTTGCAGGTTGATGTGGCCGTAGGCAATGACCTTTGCTAGCCTTAACTCTCTTGAACATAGCTTGGGAGAAGGCTAGAAAAAAAGATTCAATGACTCCACCCAAAAAAAAAAAAAAAAAGCATACAGCACCTGGTATTCCCAGGCGGTCTCCCATCCAAGTACTAATCAGCGCCAGCCTGCACCCCCACAATGTACAACATGATTGTGGCTTATTCTGGGCTTTGCTAGCAAGGAACATATACCCCACCCCCCCCCCCCCCCCCACCAAAAAAAAAAAAAAAAATACTATGTCGCTTGTTTTTCCAATTCACTAGATCCCCAGATATTGTTCTGGTTCAGCTACCAAAGTCTACATTGTAAAGACATCTTGGGAATTCGGAAGTGAAAAGATACAATGAATCGCATTGTATCTCTTCCCAGATCTCAGTACAGATGTCATGTATCCTGTCACCGCCAGGTCACCTTTATTTGGAATAGAGTGGGGTCTGTTGGTATTATTCCTTTTTATTGAATATTGTCAGTGATCAGAGTAAATCTCCAGAGGATCATTTCCAGGCCCCTCCCTGGTATAAAACAACTTACAGGACTTGCATAACATAACAATGGTTCATGTGTGGTGTTTGTATACCACAAATATGGAACATAGAGCAACTCCTCCAGTCCACAAACTGCAGGGTGTCCCAGTTGGATGGATCGGTCCTCTTTATGGTGGTGTTTTTTTCAGCCCTGATGTCTCCCCTCCCCCTAGGTGATAGTATTGGTCAGGTGACAGGTCCTATTTATGGAGATATTGGTGGAGTCCTGCTAATTAGGATAGAGTGGAGAGGTGCTATCCGGGATGTAGAGGAGCGATGCTTTTGTACATACAGTGGGGCGCTGCTATTAGTGATAGGAAGAAGCGGTGTGCTTTTTATTGAGTATAAATCAGGGCTGGACTGGGACACAAATTTGGACTTCATCCAGACCGGCCCACTTTAATTCAATAAAATGCTGCCCCCCCCGAAAAATCACGCCCACCAAAAGGCCCCTACATCCATTATTGTATATCATGAGAGGGTGAGAGAGAGGGGAATGAGAGCGAGAGAGAGGGCGGGTTGAGGGAAGTGAGTGTAAGAAAAAGAGAGTGGGCCAGATCCACAAAGAAGTTACGGTGGCGTATCTATTGATACACCGCGTAACTTCTAGGCTGCTCCGGCGTATCTTTGTTATGTATCCACAAAACAAGATACGCCTGAATGGGGGCTAGATCCGACTGACGTACGTCTTAGTACGCCGTCGGATCTTAGGTGCATATTTAAGCTGGCCGCTAGGTGGCGCTTCCGTTGATTTCCGCGTAGAGTATGCAAATTAGCTAGATACGCCGATTCCCAGAACGTACGTCCGGCCGGCGCATTGTTTACGTAAGGCTTTTCTCGGCTTAACGTTACCCCTGCTCTATGAGGCATACGCAATGTTAAGTATGGACGTCGAGCCAGCGTCAAATTTTCCATTGTGTACACCGTTTGAGTAAAACGTTCGCGAATAGGGCTTTGCGTAAATTACGGTCATGTCGAAAGCATTGACTATTTGCGACGTGATTTTGAACATGCGCACTGGGATACCCCCATGGACGGCGCATGCGCCGTTAAAAAAAAAAAACGTCATTTACGTGGGGTCAAGTTGAATTAACATAAAACACGCCCACATCTTTGTCATTTGAATTCCGCGCCCTTACGCCGACACATTTACTTTTGCTTTGTGAATACAGCACTTGCCTCTCAAAGTAGCAGCGGCGTATCGTAACTATGATACGCTACACCTGCTTAAAATTACCCTGAGCTACGTGGATCTGGTCCAGTGAGTGTAAAAGAGAGGGGGTGAGTGTAGGGCCCCTTTCACACTGAAGCGGTTTTTAGGCGCTTTTGGGCTAAAAATAGCACCTGTAAAGCGACTGAAAAATGCCTCCGCTGCAGTCCCAGTGTGAAAGCCTGAGTGCTTTCACACTGGGGCGCTGCCTGGGCGTTAAAAAAAGTCCTCCAAGCAGCATCTTTGGGGCGGTGGAGGAGCGGTGTACAAACGGCTCCTGCCCATTGAAATGAATGCCCACCGCAGCTGAAGCGCCTGCAAAGCACTTTGGCAGCAGTGCTACATGGGCGCATTTAACCTTGAATTTGGCTGCTAGTGGGGGTTAAAAGCGCCTGCTAGACGCCAAATAGTGCAGCTAAAACAACATTAAAGTACTGCTAAAACTAGCTGTGTTTTACCGTCAATGCCTTCCCCAGTGTCAAAGCAGCCTAAGGCCCCATACACACGATAGAATCCATCCGCTGAAAAATCCCAGCAAATGGGCTTCAGCGGATAGATCCTATGGTGTGTACACTCCAGCGGATCTGTTTCCGCGGATATTTCTCCCCTGGGATGGATTCCAGCAGATCGAATATTTGCTGACATGCCAAACAAATCTATCTGCTGGAATCCATCCCAACGGATGGATCCGCTGGTCTGTATAGACTCACCGGATCCATCCGTCCGAAGGGATCCCCCGCATGCGTCGTAATGATTCGACACATGCGTGGAATTCCTTATATGACAGCGTCGCGCACGTCGCCGCGTCATAATCGCGGCGACGGCGCGACACTTCATCGCCAGAGGATTTTGGCGCGGATTTCAATGCGATGGTGAGTACACTCCATCGCATAGAAATCCGCGGAAATCCTCGAGAGGATTTATCCGTGGAAACGGTCCCGTGTGTATGGGGCCTAAGAGTCAGGGAGTGAATGAGACAGAAGAGGGAGCTGAGAGACAGAGGGGGGGAGCTGAGAGACAGAGGGGGGGGGAGCTGAGAGACAGAGGGGGGTCTGAGAGATAGAGGGGGCTAAAAGAGGGGTGGACTGAGAGACAGAGGGGGGTGGGGGGACTGAGAGACAGAGGGGGGGACTAAGAGACAGGGGGGCCTAAGAGAGTCTCTGTTTTTAAAAAAAAAAACGGCCCACTGAGCCATTGGCCCACTGGGAAACTCCATATAGTCCCTATGGCCAGTCCATCCCTGGTATAAATCAGAATAATGTTGGGGGAAGTGGCTGGACATCATGTGTGAATTGTTTGGGTATCTATCTATTTTTTTCCCCCTGAATAATCTAGTAATTATCTAGCACTTATTTAGAATTCATATCTGGGTTCCTGGAGATGTATTGTATTTTGAGATCCATGTACTTGCCATGTGCTTGGGATCATTGGATCAGTGAAAGTTTTTAGCGCTGTATATTTTCAGGATTAGCCGGAATTCATCCACACTAGTTTATCGGTGCTCTGGGAGATACAGAGGAAATGAGATATTTAGGATGCAGAGAAGAGATGCTAACCTATCTGGGAAACAGAGGGGAGTTGAAAATTGGCTAAAGGGGGTCTAATATTTAAATCCCCAGGTTCAAACTGTTGGTGTTTTCCCTTTACTTTTTTTTTTTTTTTTGGATCTGAGAGGAAGGGAACACTCTGAAAGCCTGTCCTGAAAAATGTCAATTCAAATAAAATAAGGTTAGTGGTGAGTATGTTTCTGTGTTTTTTGTTTTTGTTTTTTATATTGCCTAGAAATAAATCCACCGCTCACTAACCTACACATAGCCAAAATGTACTATCAAGATTCACCTCAAATTACACTATATTAGGATTTTCAGCAAAGTTCTTGTTACTGAAATTATCTCTTGGGGGATCCAACGATGATGGATTGGCTCTTTGATCACCAAAAAAATACACGTATATTCTAGATAGAAGGATACAAAGCAAACATGATACCTGAGTAGACCATATAGCTGTGTAGTAACACAGATCGATAAACGTACTCAAAGTATCTGAATACCAATATATGTATCATAGTGACCAGATAATAATATATAGAACATCAAACATGACATTGTGTAATCAGCTGAGACATTTGTATGTATAACAATTTCTGCCATCACATCACACAAGGATCTCATGTCACCGGCTGACGTTTTTGTTCCAGGCTCCTTCTTCTCAGCTATAGATGAGCAGAGTTCTGTATTAGAGGGAAATGTTTCCTGGTGATCACTCTCCACTCATCTAATGTGGAGATCATTCTAGTGGGAGATGTGAGAAGATTGTTTTCTGTGTAGAATGTGTGTAGAAAAGAAGATACGAGGAAGAATGGGACACACACTCAGGAGGATGGCTGTGTTTGCAGCCTCTGTGTTCAGCCTCCTCAGCAGCTCCCGGTAGCTGTAAGTGACCCCCGATAAGTGACAGTCCAGTGAGCAGATCGGGTCCCCGGTGAAGATCGGACATTGTTTTATTTTAGAATAAAATCGTTTTTCTCTCTGCCCGGGAAACACAACAAGAGAGAGAAGATTCACCAACTCAGGAGTGACAGTCAGTGGGCGTGTCGTATGTGCGACCAATAGCAGTACAGACTAAAGCTTTGTACCAACCAATAGCAGTGCAGAACGTCTTTATATAAGCCTGAGCGGCGCAACCAATTGTATCTATTTGTACTTTTGCAAAATCATGACAGAGACTGAAAGCGCCCCAGCCGCCGCTCCTCCAGCGGAGCCCGCCGCCAAGAAGAAGCCGGCTAAGAAGGCCGGAGGAGCCAAGAAAGGCAGCAAGAAGCCGTCCGGTCCCAGCGTGTCCGAGCTCCTCCTCCAAGCAGTGGCCGCTTCCAAAGAGCGCAGCGGGGTCTCCCTGGCCGCCCTCAAGAAGGTCCTGTCCGCCGGAGGATACGATGTGGAGAAGAACAACAGCCGCCTCAAGGCCGGCATCAGGGGGCTGGTGACTAAGGGGAGCCTCGTCCAGGTCAAAGGACATGGCGCCTCCGGATCCTTCAAGATCAACAAGAAGCAGCAAGAGGGCGACAAGGCCAAGAAAATCGCCAACAAGAAGCCATCGGCTGCGGCCAAGTCCCCCAAGAAACCTGCGGCAGCCAAGAAGCCGGCCAAGTCCCCCAAGAAGAAAACCCCCACCAAAGCGGCCAAGAGCCCCAAGAAGGTCGCCAAGAGCCCCAAGAAGGCCGCCAAGAAACCGGCAAAGCCTGCAGCTGCTCCCGCCAAGAAGGCGACAAAGAGCCCCAAAAAGCCCAAAGCTGCAGCCAAGCCGAAAAAAGTCGCCAAAAGTCCGGCTAAGAAGGCGGCTAAGCCTAAGACAGCAGCCAAGCCCAAGAGGGCCGCTCCGAAGAAGAGATAAAGGCAGCAGTAGCCGGACACCCCCCTCATCTCCACCCCACACAAAGGCTCTTCTCAGAGCCACCCACCTCCTCCTAACAGAGCCGCACATACCTACCTACACTCACTAGGAGCCATATAGATTTTGCACACGGTCTAGATGAGATCGCATGTTCCCATCACACATTGTACATTTGTCCCTTGCAGAGAATCTCAGATTTGATATGATAAATCGCACAAAGATTACTAGAGATCCCTCCTGATATAAAAAAGGTTTTCTGGGCCCCTGCAACGATCAATTTCACGTGAAGATCAGAGCCCTGGAGATCCCCGCCCACTGCCTGGTATCTGGGGGGGTGTATTATTCACACTTCCTCTTTCTAGATGGTTGTTCAGGATCTTCAATATTTCATGTGATCGGTATAAGGGGAATCATTGTACTGATCGGACATGTTAGAATGATCAGCAAAAAAAAAAAAAAAACATTGTGTTATGCGGAGAAGGGACTCTTCGCTGTCATAGAATTCCATATGTTCTCCTAAAAAGAATATGAAGATGATTAGCAGCCCCGATGTCACATTTGGATTGAAATTTTATCTCCCGGCTCCCCATAAAATGACATACATGGTCTTATTCGCCAACACAGAAACCCCAAGAGGCTGTGATTGGCTGATCAGACTATTTTCAAATTGCACAGCGATGACATTTCGGGGGGCAGAGGATGGTGTTGTGCACTCACAGTACTGATCACTATCTGGTGATTGGCTGACATGAAAAAAAAACAATGGTTTGATGCTTGGAATGAGAAATCTACAACTCTCTACAGGGTGCCAATCATAGTCTTCTGTAGATAATGTGAAGAGAGTGTAAGATGTGCTGATGGGAAGGTGTAACAATGTCACCTGAGCGTGTGAGAGGGGAGATTGGAGAATGGCAGAGGAGAGATTCCTGTGGTAGAAAAATATCTTCATGCAGCAGAAAAATGAATATGGAGTGTGCGATTTAATACTAGTCAGTTGTATCATTTATACACCCGAGCTGAGAAATAGGTGATCTCGGGATCTGTTTACAGGAGGGGGAGGGGTGACTTTGTATTTATCTTGAACAGGTTATGTTTCCCCGATCTCCTGGCAATGATGAGAGAAGTACAGAGATGTGAACAGAATCTTTCTAGGAACTTGTTTTGTTTTCCTCTGCTACATATTGTTACATTGTATTATGTTGGGAACAGAGCGGCGCGAGAAAAGATCTCCTTCTTAGAGAGGTGTGAATTGTTACATTGTAAAGGTTTTAGAGATATTAGAGATGAGTGCAGAGATGAATGAAGTAATGTGAGCGATCCTCCAAACACTATTTCTACTTAAAAACAGACATTCTCTCAGAATAAGAAATGAAGTGAGTAGAAAATACGAGGAGATTAAATACATGTGGTGGGGGGTGTAGAGGAAGTATTCGTATGATGTAGTAGGGAGGAGATAGTATGGAGCTCTTTGTGAGGAGGATGTGGTGGCTCTGAGAAGAGCCTTTGTTTTGTGTGTCGGAGGGGGTGATGAGGATGTCGGCGGAGTAGATTATGCCCTCTCTCCACGGATGCGGCGTGCCAGCTGTATGTCTTTGGGCATGATGGTGACCCTCTTGGCGTGGATGGCGCAGAGGTTGGTATCCTCGAAGAGTCCTACGAGATAAGCCTCGGAGGCCTCCTGCAGAGCCATGACGGCGGAGCTCTGGAAGCGCAGATCGGTCTTGAAGTCCTGGGCGATCTCTCGGACGAGGCGCTGGAAGGGCAGCTTGCGGATGAGCAGCTCGGTGGATTTCTGGTAGCGTCGGATCTCTCGGAGAGCGACGGTGCCGGGCCTGTAGCGGTGAGGCTTCTTGACTCCGCCGGTGGCCGGGGCGCTCTTGCGGGCGGCTTTGGTGGCCAGCTGCTTGCGGGGAGCTTTCCCTCCGGTGGACTTACGAGCGGTCTGCTTGGTTCTTGCCATGGCTGATGAAACACAAGTGTGATAGAATACGGGCTGTGCGGCGCCTATTTATACACATCACTGTCTTCTGATTGGAGAACTAACTCACACCCCTTTTCATGATTGGTTTACTTAAAACCCGCGGCATTTTTAAAATGCCCGCCAAGATCTGCCCGTTATCTGTGTTAGAGTTACCTTCTTTGTGTGGGGTTGGGAGTTCCCTCCACATCATACAATGTGTACGAATTAGGAGCTCTGACATTGGACTGATTGTCTCCATAATACAGTAATTGAGACAGAAAATCCTCCTCCGATCTCACTGATCGGATAATTCCGTGGTTTGTGAATAACAGGTAGAAAGGTGACTTGTACAGCTTGTTCTATTCAGCACAATGATGTACTAACATGGAGGGGACAGATCGCTGAGCAGACAATGAGTTGTCTCCCCCCAGCTCCGGACAGATCCGGGATGGTGCATCATTATTTCTAGATGGTCCATGTGGATCAGGATTACACCATGAACTCCTATTGCTGGATTTACATTCCCCTTTCAATCTATTCCCCATGTAAACATTCTAAACGGTGTGCCGCTAACTCCTACCGGGGGATTTGAGGGAATGGACGCAGCGCGACATCTAGATGTCATTATCAATCCTATCAATGTACATTAAGGTTTTATTTGTCAAACAATGCACCAAAAACATTATTTGAACTATAATTCTCATGATATCATGTCAACATTAGGAGGTGACAGCTCTGATATGTAGTACACGGGTGGCTCTAAGAAGAGCATGTGTGTCCTGTTCGGATGATGGGGATTTGCTTGGCGCTGGTGTACTACATTATTATACAGGATTTATATAGCGCCAACAATTTGCACAGCTCTTTACAATAAAAAAAAAAAAAAGTCTGACAGTACAATCACAATGCAGCTCAATACAAACGGAATACGAGGGCCCTACTAATTGAGCTTGCAATGTAAAGAAATATGTTCAAAATCAAAGATTAGAGACTCCTTCTCAGTGTAAGAATCAGAAACATTGAGAATGGATCATTTGTGCCCAATATTTCAGTAAATTAGATGACACAGGCAGTCTATCCCCCGATTTAAGGCGAGTCGATGATTGTGTGTGTATATGTATTATATTTGGACTCCCATAAAGGAAGTTGATGCTGTATAACACAAATACATCACAAGGGACATCTCAATTGGTAAATATTCTGAGCAGATGATCCTTAAACTATTCCTAATATGTAAGAATCCCCCTGTATATGTGTCTCCGATTTGTGAAAAGTTTCACGATTTGTGAAAAGTTTAAGATCATTTATAAAACGGAAAACAAACTTATCGGTCAAAAAGTATGCAATGAAAAGATATTATAGGATGTGTACTATAAAAATCCGCTTTCTAGTTTCGGAAAATAACTCCCATGTATTCCCTGTCCAACACTGACACCTAGTGGTGATAAAATGCAAGCCTTTTACACGGGAAGATATTGGATGGTTTTTGTTCCCACTAGCCGACAATATTCATGTAAAAATTAGATGTTCCGGCTATCCATTCTACAGAACGGGGCAAAAAAAAAAAAAAAAAAACCTGGAATTCCTCAATAAAGGAAATCTGGAAGAATAGATGGTATTCGGATGGATTTATTCTAAAACATCCACAAATGTATAACTCCGTCAGATTACACAAACATGATTGATATCATACAATTAGTTTATTTTTCACCAATGTGTAGAATCTCTAATTGATACAATGTGATGAGAGCTCATTGATGGAAATGGTGGGTGGCTCTTAGAAGAGCCTTTGTGTCTTGTGTTGGGATGATGATGATGGGGGGATTACTTGGCGCTGGTGTACTTGGTGACGGCCTTGGTGCCCTCGGAGACGGCGTGCTTGGCCAGCTCTCCGGGCAGGAGGAGGCGGACGGCGGTCTGGATCTCCCGGGAGGTGATGGTGCGGCGCTTGTTGTAATGAGCCAGGCGGGAAGATTCTCCGGCGATGCGCTCGAAGATGTCATTGACAAAGGAGTTCATGATGCCCATGGCCTTGGAGGAGATGCCGGTGTCGGGGTGGACCTGCTTGAGCACCTTGTACACGTAGATGGCATAACTCTCCTTCCTGCTCTTCCTCCGCTTCTTGCCATCCTTCTTCTGGCTCTTGGTGACGGCTTTCTTGGAGCCCTTTTTGGGCGCCGGGGCGGACTTGGCTGGTTCAGGCATTATTAGGGTTAATGGTATTTTCTCTGTGAAGGGAAAGTGTGCTGGAGCCGCCCTCGTGTGCTGCTTATATAGGCGTCCTATGCAAATGAGTCCACACCCCTCCTCACTCTTCTATTGGAGGATTCAATCATGTGATGGAGAGTGACGTCATGGTTTCCTACCTTCTATTACAGATTGGTCTAGAGACAAGTCTTAACGCTATTGGCTGGATTCAAACGTGACCAATCGCAGCGTGTGACGTCGGAGCACTGAGTGTATAAATGAAGGGGAGTGATCTGTGGTGTGATATTCTCCATTGAATAACCCAATCATCCACTTACAATGTCAGGACGCGGCAAACAAGGAGGCAAGGTTCGGGCTAAGGCCAAGACACGCTCATCCCGGGCTGGTCTGCAGTTCCCAGTCGGTCGTGTTCACCGTCTGCTCAGGAAGGGTAACTATGCCGAGCGGGTCGGCGCCGGAGCTCCAGTGTATCTCGCCGCCGTCCTCGAGTATCTGACGGCTGAGATCCTCGAGCTGGCCGGCAACGCCGCCCGCGACAACAAGAAGACCCGCATCATCCCCCGACACCTCCAGCTGGCTGTCCGCAACGACGAGGAGCTCAACAAGCTGCTGGGCGGCGTCACCATCGCCCAGGGAGGAGTGCTGCCCAACATCCAGGCCGTGCTGCTGCCCAAGAAGACCGAGAGCCACAAGGCCACCAAATCCAAGTAATCCCGATCACTTCATTCCCCTCCATTACCCAACACAACAAAGGCTCTTCTCAGAGCCACCCACCTCGCCATACAAAGAGCCCGACACATGTACATTGTGTTTCTTTTTTCCTATTCTCAGATACACAATTCACTCTAAAAAGCAAACATTTTGTATTCTTCACACTTCTCTACAATAACTAACTAATAAAGTAGGAAGATTCGGCATTATTATACCCCCTCCATATAAAGACACCCATACATTGTTATCGGGAGATCTGATTGTATGTTCTCTCATTTCATGGCAGTTTATAGAACAAAGTGATGTGATTACAGGGAATGATCTTCAATGCTCTCCGTCCTTCAGTGCTGACGGATGATTTGATTTCATTCCATGCATGCTAAACAAGAATACTTCCAACTAAGAAGCGACACAGATCTCCTTCACCTCCTTCAGAGTCACCAGAAGAAAAAGATCTAAAGGAATCTCCAACAACTGTGATTTGCTCAACGTTCTAATTCTGTCGTAGAAATGTATCTCAGGAATTCAATAGACTGTTACAGTCATCTCAGATCCACTCAGCCGACCCTTCCGGGAACATTGATCAACTTGGTCCCCTTCATTTCAGTGGAATTATTTACCAATAATAAGAAATACGTTGGAAATAATAATTTCCGAATTGTTTTGGTTTGACATCAGAATACAGAATCCGCCCTGCTATAGAGATGAATGGAAAGTCTACCGAACAAGTGTTTTCTGGGGTGAGAACAGATCTCGGAATACATTTCTATGGAGTCCTCATAAAAAGACAGAATTACTGGCTGATGGAGGAACCGCCCACAGCTGTGATTGGCTCGGTTTTTAAATTTGCCCGCCTGAATTGTGTAGATCGTTACAGATAAATATTCATCCCTCTTATACCGCCAAAACCTACACCGAGGAGATGATCGGATGAGACATTTACCGGAGAAATATGCGCTCTAATTTGCATTAGTCCGGAATGATTAGGAAATAATTCTGTTTGTTACTCAACCATGAGAAAACACTTCTATATGTTCTCAGAATCCAGGATCTCATCACTGCTTCACACAAAATATGAAAGAGACATGTCTTCTATTATAGATCTCTACTTTTCTATATGATGGAGAAATTAAGTCATGATCACATACAGATCTGATCATGAAATGTCACTGACTGATATTTATTTGTCGCTTTCAGACATTTATCAGTGAAAGATTGTCCTCATATCCCAACCAGAATATGTATAACAATAAATACATAGTAACCATGACACCGATAAATATGTACAATGAATGCATACAAAAGGATATCTATATAGATAGATATCGAGCCCTTTCCAACTATATCAAGCGCTTATGAATTGGTAAAATCCGATATATCTTAAGTGAGTAATAATCAATATTAATGACCATTAGGTTAAAAAGCAGCTTCTCTATAAACCTACCAAATTCTTAAACGTGTAATAAAACACACAAAAATGCAGCGCTAAAAGTATCAAACAATATTAAATGATGTGCGTTGACGGAACCAATATCTTAAGTGTACTTTTAGTTCCATCAATGCACACTTGCTATTTGATATAGGCTGATGCTGTTTTATTATATTTAATGAATAAAGTAAATATTTCACGTCTGAACTAAAGAATCAGATCAATTCCCACTTTGTAACACGCACTCTGCCAGAGGTTTATAAGGTTCTGAGAATGTGAAATACTAATATGCTGTGGTATCCCCGTATATATGTTTCTTTTTCAGAGTAATATATATATATATATATTTTTAAACATTAAATTATTATTGACAAATTCATATATCTGATGATTGGATAAAAATTTCTGTTGCCTTAATATTTTTCAGAACAGCAGAATGTTTAGCAGCGTTACACATGGGGAAAAAAAAAACATTCTGTGTAATGAATGGGTGTGACTCCGCCTTTTCTCAGCATGGTTTCAATCAGGTCCGCACAGTCTCTATAAAAGGAGAGCGGACAGTCGGCTAATCTCAGTTCTTTGTACTTTCAGAGAAGCGTAGTCATGTCTGGTCGCGGTAAAGGAGGGAAGGGTCTGGGGAAAGGAGTAGTGATGGGAAGTTCGATTCTTTTAACTGAATCGGTTCATTTCGAGTCACTCACTGAAATGAACCGATTCAATGAATCGATTCTTCGATTCACTTGCTGAGTCTACTGACAAGCAAGTGAACCAAAGCTCTCACTCAACCTTAAATGATTAGAATCAGAAGAACGATTCTTCACAGAAGGTTTGCAGGTCCTGGGGACATTTACTTGTATTTAGCTCCTTGCTCAGAGCACAATCCTATTGTATCAGACCACAATTTGTCAGATTAGACAGCGTCCTCAATTTTGGTGACGCACAAAAAGCTGTGTAAATTAAAAGCAGGTTTTTGTGCATGTGATGGGCCAACTTCAGGTAACATTGCTCGCCATCATATTTTTCCGTAGTCTTCACAGCGCATGCCCAGGGAAAAATTATCGCATTTTACTAGCGTGGGCGGGCAAAGTACCCACGGTAGTAAAATCCAATCGTTCGGCTCCTTTCACGCTTGTGCGACTTGAAAGTTGTGCAATTTTTGCCACAAATTTTACAGTGACTTTGATGCGATTTTGATGCGACTTGAAGCAATACGTATATAATGTTGAGGTTTCTGCCTCAAGTCACATCAAATTCGGACCAAAGTAGTGCAGTGACTACTTTGAAGTCGCTGCGACTTGAAGACACACAGATATGGATGGCACTCATTGGAAATCATGGGGTATCACTTGTCATGTGACTTTGTAGTCCCAAGTCGCACAAGTGTGAAAGGGGCCTCATTATGCACTGTAAAGACTACGGACAAATCTGATGGCTAGCCATCCTAACTGTGACGTTGGCCAATCAGAATGCAGTTCACATGCACAAAACCCTGCTTTTCGTTTACACAGCTGTTTGTGCGTCACCGTAAGTGGCAATATTGGCTGATCCTATAGATTGCTTGATCTGACAGAACACCTGCTACCCAGGTTACTGAGCACAATCCTATACTCATATGATCATATAACACACCCCAGAAGCAATAAAGAGAACCTGTCACTTCAAAAAAACTATCACATAGGGCACGGATGCTCAACCTGTAGCCCTCCGGCTGTTGCAGAACTACAAGTCCCATGAGGCATTGCAAGGATGATAGTTACACACATGTCTCACAAAGGCAGAGGGATGATGGGACTGGTAGTTCCACAACAGCTGGAGGGCCACGGGTTGAGCACCCTTGACATAGGGGCTTGTTAAGTGAAAAAATAAACAAAATAACTAAAACCATCCCCACTGACCCCGATATCTACATATGAATAAACGTGCGTAGGGCATGCATGTGTACATAAACGATAATTGCTTCACACGTTAGATGTCACCACAAACATCAGAGTGACTGCAATAATTCTAGAAATAAAATGTATGGTTAATGAATGTCCTGTACTACCTGTTATGACTACCTATATTACAAAGTGCCCCAAAGGGGTTTCTTTATTGTGTAATGAAAAAAAAAAAAATCAGTTAAACAGCTACTAAATTAGACACATGTCCCAGAATGGATGTCTGTCCCTTTTAACATACATATCTCCTTTAGGATAAGCCAACTAAATACTAAAGGGTTAAAGAATGAATCTGAATGAGGAGATCTTCTTATCCTGACTCTTTGTCCCCTCTGTCTTTAAAGCAGTCTGCAATGTATTTCTGCTACCTGATCATTGATTTACTGGTGGTGACTCGTGGTATTTCAGTGTACTGTATTCTAACAACTCGTATGATTCTTCAACTCAGTAACTCATATGGTTCTTCAACTCACTCAGTAACTCGTACGGTTCTTTAACCCATATGATTCTTTAACTCGTTTGGTTCTTTAACTCGGTGTACTGTGTACTCATGACTGACTTGTATGCAGTTCCCGAGTGTCTCTGTGCCTTGAGCTGATTGGTTGCAGGGAGGGGCCAAGCTCCCTGCACTCTAGGATCATATTACCAGGCCTGCTCTGCTATGCTTTGTATTGAGTGCAGAGAACCATTCCAAACGATTCAGTTCACTCAGATGAATCGATTCACTCAGTTCACTGAAAAGAACCGATTCAAAAGAACGATTCGTTCATGAACTGGACATCACTAGAAAGGAGGCGCTAAGCGGCACAGGAAGGTGCTCCGGGACAACATCCAGGGCATCACCAAACCCGCCATCCGACGTTTGGCCCGCAGAGGGGGTGTCAAGCGCATCTCCGGACTCATCTATGAGGAGACCCGCGGAGTGCTCAAGGTTTTCCTGGAGAATGTCATCCGCGATGCCGTCACCTACACCGAGCACGCCAAGAGGAAGACCGTCACCGCCATGGATGTCGTCTATGCTCTCAAACGCCAGGGGCGCACTCTCTACGGATTCGGAGGCTAAACCCTCATGAACACCTACCCACTTCCCCTACACAAAGGCCCTTCTCAGGGCCACCCACCTTCTCATACAAAGTGCTGTCTATAGATTTATCTGTACATTTCTCCCCGAGTTTTAAGTTTCTAGCAATTTTAGGGGTGATCTTGAGGAGATTGCATAGTATGTGGCCAGGATTTAGAATGTCCACACATTTTGATGGTATAATATTTTGTATTCAAACAATTAAGTTGGACATGTCTGCTGGACATGAATCGTAAAATAGTTCTAGATGAAAAATACCGGGTAAGCGCTATAGAGTACTAAAGGGAAATATTCGTAATACTCATTTGTCACAAAGTATTTAATTCCCCCAGTAAGAGACATGATGATTGTATAGATATCGTCCATTCATCTATTTCCTGGTCAGATCCGGAGCTTTGATCGTTCTGCTACTCTGGCGGGAAATTTAAACATTCAAATCGAAGCCGAGCCAATCCCAGTTCTGGACGTTTCTTGAACCCTTTCTTTGTTAGACTAGGAATGTGATTAGAACACACATGGATCTCTCACCCCCTTTCCTGCAGAAAGAACACACGAGATGGAGTGGGGGGACTAGAATTCTGGATGATCTCGTTACACCTTATTACATGTACCGACTAGTATATTACATCGATTGGAAGCACCATTTACATTTCTCTTTATATGGGAAGGTGGGTGTCCCCGAGTCCTCTCTAACATCAAACACTGGTAATTGTCTGATTTAGATCTGTATTAAATTCAGGATTGGAATTGGGGCTATTTAAATACATTGTAGTCAGACTTTCTACAGGTTTCTGGGTGTCTCCGGTTTATCTTCTATCATCCGGATTCTCTATGCATTGCGGAGATCATCTCCAAATTCTGACTGTATACATTCCTCTATTCTTCGCCTTGTATTGAACACAAAGTTATACCCTGACTGACCACTAGGTGGCAGCGCCGAGTAAACATTTACGCCGCACTCAGAAGCATTGTTAGAATTTCAGATCCGCCACAATCTCCCGCCTTACATTGTAACTTTATATGAAATCGCAACCAGGGAAGATACAATAGAAGAGTTCTTAACCCATAACACAACGTAACGGGAGATTTCCCTTAGACATATTGTTTCAATGTTATATTCACCACCATATCCCGGCTATTACTTTATCTGATATTACAATTTGGAAAAAAAAAAAAAAAAAAAAAAAAAACGTGTATAAAATAACATTCTAGGTCTGTAGCTCATAACGCATCGGGAATGGCAGCAGGAAAATTAGCTCATTCAAATCCTATGATTGTGTCAATTAATTTCCAATCCTCTCAGTGCTATGAGATCGCAGAACTCAATAAGATAATTGATTTATGAATATATCTCTAGAAGATCATTGTACATATTGGGGAGGGAATAAACTTGTTCCTTGTATTTCTAAGTAATAAAACAAATGCATGCCTGGGTAATGCCTAAATGACACACACTTTAACCACTTTAGCCCCGGGCCTGTTTTTCAGAGTCGGTGTTTACGAGACAAAACCATTTTTTTTTGTATTTATATTATTATTTATATTATATTTATATTGTTTAATTTCAGAATAAAATCGTTTTTCTCTCTGCCCGGGAAACACAACAAGAGAGAGAAGATTCACCAACTCAGGAGTGACAGTCAGTGGGCGTGTCGTATGTGCGACCAATAGCAGTACAGACTAAAGCTTTGTACCAACCAATAGCAGTGCAGAACGTCTTTATATAAGCCTGAGCGGCGCAACCAATTGTATCTATTTGTACTTTTGCAAAATCATGACAGAGACTGAAAGCGCCCCAGCCGCCGCTCCTCCAGCGGAGCCCGCCGCCAAGAAGAAGCCGGCTAAGAAGGCCGGAGGAGCCAAGAAAGGCAGCAAGAAGCCGTCCGGTCCCAGCGTGTCCGAGCTCCTCCTCCAAGCAGTGGCCGCTTCCAAAGAGCGCAGCGGGGTCTCCCTGGCCGCCCTCAAGAAGGTCCTGTCCGCCGGAGGATACGATGTGGAGAAGAACAACAGCCGCCTCAAGGCCGGCATCAGGGGGCTGGTGACTAAGGGGAGCCTCGTCCAGGTCAAAGGACATGGCGCCTCCGGATCCTTCAAGATCAACAAGAAGCAGCAAGAGGGCGACAAGGCCAAGAAAATCGCCAACAAGAAGCCATCGGCTGCGGCCAAGTCCCCCAAGAAACCTGCGGCAGCCAAGAAGCCGGCCAAGTCCCCCAAGAAGAAAACCCCCACCAAAGCGGCCAAGAGCCCCAAGAAGGTCGCCAAGAGCCCCAAGAAGGCCGCCAAGAAACCGGCAAAGCCTGCAGCTGCTCCCGCCAAGAAGGCGACAAAGAGCCCCAAAAAGCCCAAAGCTGCAGCCAAGCCGAAAAAAGTCGCCAAAAGTCCGGCTAAGAAGGCGGCTAAGCCTAAGACAGCAGCCAAGCCCAAGAGGGCCGCTCCGAAGAAGAGATAAAGGCAGCAGTAGCCGGACACCCCCCTCATCTCCACCCCACACAAAGGCTCTTCTCAGAGCCACCCACCTCCTCCTAACAGAGCCGCACATACCTACCTACACTCACTAGGAGCCATATAGATTTTGCACACGGTCTAGATGAGATCGCATGTTCCCATCACACATTGTACATTTGTCCCTTGCAGAGAATCTCAGATTTGATATGATAAATCGCACAAAGATTACTAGAGATCCCTCCTGATATAAAAAAGGTTTTCTGGGCCCCTGCAACGATCAATTTCACGTGAAGATCAGAGCCCTGGAGATCCCCGCCCACTGCCTGGTATCTGGGGGGGTGTATTATTCACACTTCCTCTTTCTAGATGGTTGTTCAGGATCTTCAATATTTCATGTGATCGGTATAAGGGGAATCCTTGTACTGATCGGGCATGTTAGAATGATCAGCAAAAAAAAAAAAAAACATTGTGTTATGCGGAGAAGGGACTCTTCGCTGTCATAGAATTCCATATGTTCTCCTAAAAAGAATATGAAGATGATTAGCAGCCCCGATGTCACATTTGGATTGAAATTTTATCTCCCGGCTCCCCATAAAATGACATACATGGTCTTATTCGCCAACACAGGAACCACAAGAGGCTGTGATTGGCTGATCAGACTATTTTCAAATTGCACAGCGATGACATTTCGGGGGGCAGAGGATGGTGTTGTGCACTCACAGTACTGATCACTATCTGGTGATTGGCTGACATGAAAAAAAAAACAATGGTTTGATGCTTGGAATGAGAAATCTACAACTCTCTACAGGGTGCCAATCATAGTCTTCTGTAGATAATGTGAAGAGAGTGTAAGATGTGCTGATGGGAAGGTGTAACAATGTCACCTGAGCGTGTGAGAGGGGAGATTGGAGAATGGCAGAGGAGAGATTCCTGTGGTAGAAAAATATCTTCATGCAGCAGAAAAATGAATATGGAGTGTGCGATTTAATACTAGTCAGTTGTATCATTTATACACCCGAGCTGAGAAATAGGTGATCTCGGGATCTGTTTACAGGAGGGGGAGGGGTGACTTTGTATTTATCTTGAACAGGTTATGTTTCCCCGATCTCCTGGCAATGATGAGAGAAGTACAGAGATGTGAACAGAATCTTTCTAGGAACTTGTTTTGTTTTCCTCTGCTACATATTGTTACATTGTATTATGTTGGGAACAGAGCGGCGCGAGAAAAGATCTCCTTCTTAGAGAGGTGTGAATTGTTACATTGTAAAGGTTTTAGAGATATTAGAGATGAGTGCAGAGATGAATGAAGTAATGTGAGCGATCCTCCAAACACTATTTCTACTTAAAAACAGACATTCTCTCAGAATAAGAAATGAAGTGAGTAGAAAATACGAGGAGATTAAATACATGTGGTGGGGGGTGTAGAGGAAGTATTTGTATGATGTAGTAGGGAGGAGATAGTATGGAGCTCTTTGTGAGGAGGATGTGGTGGCTCTGAGAAGAGCCTTTGTTTTGTGTGTCGGAGGGGGTAATGAGGATGTCGGCGGAGTAGATTATGCCCTCTCTCCACGGATGCGGCGTGCCAGCTGTATGTCTTTGGGCATGATGGTGACCCTCTTGGCGTGGATGGCGCAGAGGTTGGTATCCTCGAAGAGTCCTACGAGATAAGCCTCGGAGGCCTCCTGCAGAGCCATGACGGCGGAGCTCTGGAAGCGCAGATCGGTCTTGAAGTCCTGGGCGATCTCTCGGACGAGGCGCTGGAAGGGCAGCTTGCGGATGAGCAGCTCGGTGGATTTCTGGTAGCGTCGGATCTCTCGGAGAGCGACGGTGCCGGGCCTGTAGCGGTGAGGCTTCTTGACTCCGCCGGTGGCCGGGGCGCTCTTGCGGGCGGCTTTGGTGGCCAGCTGCTTGCGGGGAGCTTTCCCTCCGGTGGACTTACGAGCGGTCTGCTTGGTTCTTGCCATGGCTGATGAAACACAAGTGTGATAGAATACGGGCTGTGCGGCGCCTATTTATACACATCACTGTCTTCTGATTGGAGAACTAACTCACACCCCTTTTCATGATTGGTTTACTTAAAACCCGCGGCATTTTTAAAATGCCCGCCAAGATCTGCCCGTTATCTGTGTTAGAGTTACCTTCTTTGTGTGGGGTTGGGAGTTCCCTCCACATCATACAATGTGTACGAATTAGGAGCTCTGACATTGGACTGATTGTCTCCATAATACAGTAATTGAGACAGAAAATCCTCCTCCGATCTCACTGATCGGATAATTCCGTGGTTTGTGAATAACAGGTAGAAAGGTGACTTGTACAGCTTGTTCTATTCAGCACAATGATGTACTAACATGGAGGGGACAGATCGCTGAGCAGACAATGAGTTGTCTCCCCCCAGCTCCGGACAGATCCGGGATGGTGCATCATTATTTCTAGATGGTCCATGTGGATCAGGATTACACCATGAACTCCTATTGCTGGATTTACATTCCCCTTTCAATCTATTCCCCATGTAAACATTCTAAACGGTGTGCCGCTAACTCCTACCGGGGGATTTGAGGGAATGGACGCAGCGCGACATCTAGATGTCATTATCAATCCTATCAATGTACATTAAGGTTTTATTTGTCAAACAATGCACCAAAAACATTATTTGAACTATAATTCTCATGATATCATGTCAACATTAGGAGGTGACAGCTCTGATATGTAGTACACGGGTGGCTCTAAGAAGAGCATGTGTGTCCTGTTCGGATGATGGGGATTTGCTTGGCGCTGGTGTACTACATTATTATACAGGATTTATATAGCGCCAACAATTTGCACAGCTCTTTACAATAAAAAAAAAAAAAAAGTCTGACAGTACAATCACAATGCAGCTCAATACAAACGGAATACGAGGGCCCTACTAATTGAGCTTGCAATGTAAAGAAATATGTTCAAAATCAAAGATTAGAGACTCCTTCTCAGTGTAAGAATCAGAAACATTGAGAATGGATCATTTGTGCCCAATATTTCAGTAAATTAGATGACACAGGCAGTCTATCCCCCGATTTAAGGCGAGTCGATGATTGTGTGTGTATATGTATTATATTTGGACTCCCATAAAGGAAGTTGATGCTGTATAACACAAATACATCACAAGGGACATCTCAATTGGTAAATATTCTGAGCAGATGATCCTTAAACTATTCCTAATATGTAAGAATCCCCCTGTATATGTGTCTCCGATTTGTGAAAAGTTTCACGATTTGTGAAAAGTTTAAGATCATTTATAAAACGGAAAACAAACTTATCGGTCAAAAAGTATGCAATGAAAAGATATTATAGGATGTGTACTATAAAAATCCGCTTTCTAGTTTCGGAAAATAACTCCCATGTATTCCCTGTCCAACACTGACACCTAGTGGTGATAAAATGCAAGCCTTTTACACGGGAAGATATTGGATGGTTTTTGTTCCCACTAGCCGACAATATTCATGTAAAAATTAGATGTTCCGGCTATCCATTCTACAGAACGGGGCAAAAAAAAAAAAAAAAAACCTGGAATTCCTCAATAAAGGAAATCTGGAAGAATAGATGGTATTCGGATGGATTTATTCTAAAACATCCACAAATGTATAACTCCGTCAGATTACACAAACATGATTGATATCATACAATTAGTTTATTTTTCACCAATGTGTAGAATCTCTAATTGATACAATGTGATGAGAGCTCATTGATGGAAATGGTGGGTGGCTCTTAGAAGAGCCTTTGTGTCTTGTGTTGGGATGATGATGATGGGGGGATTACTTGGCGCTGGTGTACTTGGTGACGGCCTTGGTGCCCTCGGAGACGGCGTGCTTGGCCAGCTCTCCGGGCAGGAGGAGGCGGACGGCGGTCTGGATCTCCCGGGAGGTGATGGTGCGGCGCTTGTTGTAATGAGCCAGGCGGGAAGATTCTCCGGCGATGCGCTCGAAGATGTCATTGACAAAGGAGTTCATGATGCCCATGGCCTTGGAGGAGATGCCGGTGTCGGGGTGGACCTGCTTGAGCACCTTGTACACGTAGATGGCATAACTCTCCTTCCTGCTCTTCCTCCGCTTCTTGCCATCCTTCTTCTGGCTCTTGGTGACGGCTTTCTTGGAGCCCTTTTTGGGCGCCGGGGCGGACTTGGCTGGTTCAGGCATTATTAGGGTTAATGGTATTTTCTCTGTGAAGGGAAAGTGTGCTGGAGCCGCCCTCGTGTGCTGCTTATATAGGCGTCCTATGCAAATGAGTCCACACCCCTCCTCACTCTTCTATTGGAGGATTCAATCATGTGATGGAGAGTGACGTCATGGTTTCCTACCTTCTATTACAGATTGGTCTAGAGACAAGTCTTAACGCTATTGGCTGGATTCAAACGTGACCAATCGCAGCGTGTGACGTCGGAGCACTGAGTGTATAAATGAAGGGGAGTGATCTGTGGTGTGATATTCTCCATTGAATAACCCAATCATCCACTTACAATGTCAGGACGCGGCAAACAAGGAGGCAAGGTTCGGGCTAAGGCCAAGACACGCTCATCCCGGGCTGGTCTGCAGTTCCCAGTCGGTCGTGTTCACCGTCTGCTCAGGAAGGGTAACTATGCCGAGCGGGTCGGCGCCGGAGCTCCAGTGTATCTCGCCGCCGTCCTCGAGTATCTGACGGCTGAGATCCTCGAGCTGGCCGGCAACGCCGCCCGCGACAACAAGAAGACCCGCATCATCCCCCGACACCTCCAGCTGGCTGTCCGCAACGACGAGGAGCTCAACAAGCTGCTGGGCGGCGTCACCATCGCCCAGGGAGGAGTGCTGCCCAACATCCAGGCCGTGCTGCTGCCCAAGAAGACCGAGAGCCACAAGGCCACCAAATCCAAGTAATCCCGATCACTTCATTCCCCTCCATTACCCAACACAACAAAGGCTCTTCTCAGAGCCACCCACCTCGCCATACAAAGAGCCCGACACATGTACATTGTGTTTCTTTTTTCCTATTCTCAGATACACAATTCACTCTAAAAAGCAAACATTTTGTATTCTTCACACTTCTCTACAATAACTAACTAATAAAGTAGGAAGATTCGGCATTATTATACCCCCTCCATATAAAGACACCCATACATTGTTATCGGGAGATCTGATTGTATGTTCTCTCATTTCATGGCAGTTTATAGAACAAAGTGATGTGATTACAGGGAATGATCTTCAATGCTCTCCGTCCTTCAGTGCTGACGGATGATTTGATTTCATTCCATGCATGCTAAACAAGAATACTTCCAACTAAGAAGCGACACAGATCTCCTTCACCTCCTTCAGAGTCACCAGAAGAAAAAGATCTAAAGGAATCTCCAACAACTGTGATTTGCTCAACGTTCTAATTCTGTCGTAGAAATGTATCTCAGGAATTCAATAGACTGTTACAGTCATCTCAGATCCACTCAGCCGACCCTTCCGGGAACATTGATCAACTTGGTCCCCTTCATTTCAGTGGAATTATTTACCAATAATAAGAAATACGTTGGAAATAATAATTTCCGAATTGTTTTGGTTTGACATCAGAATACAGAATCCGCCCTGCTATAGAGATGAATGGAAAGTCTACCGAACAAGTGTTTTCTGGGGTGAGAACAGATCTCGGAATACATTTCTATGGAGTCCTCATAAAAAGACAGAATTACTGGCTGATGGAGGAACCGCCCACAGCTGTGATTGGCTCGGTTTTTAAATTTGCCCGCCTGAATTGTGTAGATCGTTACAGATAAATATTCATCCCTCTTATACCGCCAAAACCTACACCGAGGAGATGATCGGATGAGACATTTACCGGAGAAATATGCGCTCTAATTTGCATTAGTCCGGAATGATTAGGAAATAATTCTGTTTGTTACTCAACCATGAGAAAACACTTCTATATGTTCTCAGAATCCAGGATCTCATCACTGCTTCACACAAAATATGAAAGAGACATGTCTTCTATTATAGATCTCTACTTTTCTATATGATGGAGAAATTAAGTCATGATCACATACAGATCTGATCATGAAATGTCACTGACTGATATTTATTTGTCGCTTTCAGACATTTATCAGTGAAAGATTGTCCTCATATCCCAACCAGAATATGTATAACAATAAATACATAGTAACCATGACACCGATAAATATGTACAATGAATGCATACAAAAGGATATCTATATAGATAGATATCGAGCCCTTTCCAACTATATCAAGCGCTTATGAATTGGTAAAATCCGATATATCTTAAGTGAGTAATAATCAATATTAATGACCATTAGGTTAAAAAGCAGCTTCTCTATAAACCTACCAAATTCTTAAACGTGTAATAAAACACACAAAAATGCAGCGCTAAAAGTATCAAACAATATTAAATGATGTGCGTTGACGGAACCAATATCTTAAGTGTACTTTTAGTTCCATCAATGCACACTTGCTATTTGATATAGGCTGATGCTGTTTTATTATATTTAATGAATAAAGTAAATATTTCACGTCTGAACTAAAGAATCAGATCAATTCCCACTTTGTAACACGCACTCTGCCAGAGGTTTATAAGGTTCTGAGAATGTGAAATACTAATATGCTGTGGTATCCCCGTATATATGTTTCTTTTTCAGAGTAATATATATATATATATATTTTTAAACATTAAATTATTATTGACAAATTCATATATCTGATGATTGGATAAAAATTTCTGTTGCCTTAATATTTTTCAGAACAGCAGAATGTTTAGCAGCGTTACACATGGGGAAAAAAAAAACATTCTGTGTAATGAATGGGTGTGACTCCGCCTTTTCTCAGCATGGTTTCAATCAGGTCCGCACAGTCTCTATAAAAGGAGAGCGGACAGTCGGCTAATCTCAGTTCTTTGTACTATCAGAGAAGCGTAGTCATGTCTGGTCGCGGTAAAGGAGGGAAGGGTCTGGGGAAAGGAGTAGTGATGGGAAGTTCGATTCTTTTAACTGAATCGGTTCATTTCGAGTCACTCACTGAAATGAACCGATTCAATGAATCGATTCTTCGATTCACTTGCTGAGTCTACTGACAAGCAAGTGAACCAAAGCTCTCACTCAACCTTAAATGATTAGAATCAGAAGAACGATTCTTCACAGAAGGTTTGCAGGTCCTGGGGACATTTACTTGTATTTAGCTCCTTGCTCAGAGCACAATCCTATTGTATCAGACCACAATTTGTCAGATTAGACAGCGTCCTCAATTTTGGTGACGCACAAAAAGCTGTGTAAATTAAAAGCAGGTTTTTGTGCATGTGATGGGCCAACTTCAGGTAACATTGCTCGCCATCATATTTTTCCGTAGTCTTCACAGCGCATGCCCAGGGAAAAATTATCGCATTTTACTAGCGTGGGCGGGCAAAGTACCCACGGTAGTAAAATCCAATCGTTCGGCTCCTTTCACGCTTGTGCGACTTGAAAGTTGTGCAATTTTTGCCACAAATTTTACAGTGACTTTGATGCGATTTTGATGCGACTTGAAGCAATACGTATATAATGTTGAGGTTTCTGCCTCAAGTCACATCAAATTCGGACCAAAGTAGTGCAGTGACTACTTTGAAGTCGCTGCGACTTGAAGACACACAGATATGGATGGCACTCATTGGAAATCATGGGGTATCACTTGTCATGTGACTTTGTAGTCCCAAGTCGCACAAGTGTGAAAGGGGCCTCATTATGCACTGTAAAGACTACGGACAAATCTGATGGCTAGCCATCCTAACTGTGACGTTGGCCAATCAGAATGCAGTTCACATGCACAAAACCCTGCTTTTCGTTTACACAGCTGTTTGTGCGTCACCGTAAGTGGCAATATTGGCTGATCCTATAGATTGCTTGATCTGACAGAACACCTGCTACCCAGGTTACTGAGCACAATCCTATACTCATATGATCATATAACACACCCCAGAAGCAATAAAGAGAACCTGTCACTTCAAAAAAACTATCACATAGGGCACGGATGCTCAACCTGTAGCCCTCCGGCTGTTGCAGAACTACAAGTCCCATGAGGCATTGCAAGGATGATAGTTACACACATGTCTCACAAAGGCAGAGGGATGATGGGACTGGTAGTTCCACAACAGCTGGAGGGCCACGGGTTGAGCACCCTTGACATAGGGGCTTGTTAAGTGAAAAAATAAACAAAATAACTAAAACCATCCCCACTGACCCCGATATCTACATATGAATAAACGTGCGTAGGGCATGCATGTGTACATAAACGATAATTGCTTCACACGTTAGATGTCACCACAAACATCAGAGTGACTGCAATAATTCTAGAAATAAAATGTATGGTTAATGAATGTCCTGTACTACCTGTTATGACTACCTATATTACAAAGTGCCCCAAAGGGGTTTCTTTATTGTGTAATGAAAAAAAAAAAAATCAGTTAAACAGCTACTAAATTAGACACATGTCCCAGAATGGATGTCTGTCCCTTTTAACATACATATCTCCTTTAGGATAAGCCAACTAAATACTAAAGGGTTAAAGAATGAATCTGAATGAGGAGATCTTCTTATCCTGACTCTTTGTCCCCTCTGTCTTTAAAGCAGTCTGCAATGTATTTCTGCTACCTGATCATTGATTTACTGGTGGTGACTCGTGGTATTTCAGTGTACTGTATTCTAACAACTCGTATGATTCTTCAACTCAGTAACTCATATGGTTCTTCAACTCACTCAGTAACTCGTACGGTTCTTTAACCCATATGATTCTTTAACTCGTTTGGTTCTTTAACTCGGTGTACTGTGTACTCATGACTGACTTGTATGCAGTTCCCGAGTGTCTCTGTGCCTTGAGCTGATTGGTTGCAGGGAGGGGCCAAGCTCCCTGCACTCTAGGATCATATTACCAGGCCTGCTCTGCTATGCTTTGTATTGAGTGCAGAGAACCATTCCAAACGATTCAGTTCACTCAGATGAATCGATTCACTCAGTTCACTGAAAAGAACCGATTCAAAAGAACGATTCGTTCATGAACTGGACATCACTAGAAAGGAGGCGCTAAGCGGCACAGGAAGGTGCTCCGGGACAACATCCAGGGCATCACCAAACCCGCCATCCGACGTTTGGCCCGCAGAGGGGGTGTCAAGCGCATCTCCGGACTCATCTATGAGGAGACCCGCGGAGTGCTCAAGGTTTTCCTGGAGAATGTCATCCGCGATGCCGTCACCTACACCGAGCACGCCAAGAGGAAGACCGTCACCGCCATGGATGTCGTCTATGCTCTCAAACGCCAGGGGCGCACTCTCTACGGATTCGGAGGCTAAACCCTCATGAACACCTACCCACTTCCCCTACACAAAGGCCCTTCTCAGGGCCACCCACCTTCTCATACAAAGTGCTGTCTATAGATTTATCTGTACATTTCTCCCCGAGTTTTAAGTTTCTAGCAATTTTAGGGGTGATCTTGAGGAGATTGCATAGTATGTGGCCAGGATTTAGAATGTCCACACATTTTGATGGTATAATATTTTGTATTCAAACAATTAAGTTGGACATGTCTGCTGGACATGAATCGTAAAATAGTTCTAGATGAAAAATACCGGGTAAGCGCTATAGAGTACTAAAGGGAAATATTCGTAATACTCATTTGTCACAAAGTATTTAATTCCCCCAGTAAGAGACATGATGATTGTATAGATATCGTCCATTCATCTATTTCCTGGTCAGATCCGGAGCTTTGATCGTTCTGCTACTCTGGCGGGAAATTTAAACATTCAAATCGAAGCCGAGCCAATCCCAGTTCTGGACGTTTCTTGAACCCTTTCTTTGTTAGACTAGGAATGTGATTAGAACACACATGGATCTCTCACCCCCTTTCCTGCAGAAAGAACACACGAGATGGAGTGGGGGGACTAGAATTCTGGATGATCTCGTTACACCTTATTACATGTACCGACTAGTATATTACATCGATTGGAAGCACCATTTACATTTCTCTTTATATGGGAAGGTGGGTGTCCCCGAGTCCTCTCTAACATCAAACACTGGTAATTGTCTGATTTAGATCTGTATTAAATTCAGGATTGGAATTGGGGCTATTTAAATACATTGTAGTCAGACTTTCTACAGGTTTCTGGGTGTCTCCGGTTTATCTTCTATCATCCGGATTCTCTATGCATTGCGGAGATCATCTCCAAATTCTGACTGTATACATTCCTCTATTCTTCGCCTTGTATTGAACACAAAGTTATACCCTGACTGACCACTAGGTGGCAGCGCCGAGTAAACATTTACGCCGCACTCAGAAGCATTGTTAGAATTTCAGATCCGCCACAATCTCCCGCCTTACATTGTAACTTTATATGAAATCGCAACCAGGGAAGATACAATAGAAGAGTTCTTAACCCATAACACAACGTAACGGGAGATTTCCCTTAGACATATTGTTTCAATGTTATATTCACCACCATATCCCGGCTATTACTTTATCTGATATTACAATTTGGAAAGATAAAAAAAAAAAAAAAAAAAAACGTGTATAAAATAACATTCTAGGTCTGTAGCTCATAACGCATCGGGAATGGCAGCAGGAAAATTAGCTCATTCAAATCCTATGATTGTGTCAATTAATTTCCAATCCTCTCAGTGCTATGAGATCGCAGAACTCAATAAGATAATTGATTTATGAATATATCTCTAGAAGATCATTGTACATATTGGGGAGGGAATAAACTTGTTCCTTGTATTTCTAAGTAATAAAACAAATGCATGCCTGGGTAATGCCTAAATGACACACACTTTAACCACTTTAGCCCCGGGCCTGTTTTTCAGAGTCGGTGTTTACGAGACAAAACCATTTTTTTTTGCTAGAAAATTACTTAAAACCCCCAAACATTATATATATATATTTTTTTTATTTCAATAGTTTTTTTTTTATTGAGATTTTCAGCTTAAACAAAGAAGATACACAGTACCAAAAAGGACCACAACAGGAATATGCATATTCATGGAATGCTTAGCAGTAATTTGAATTTGAATCAGTCAGTAGATGCAGCTTCCATTAACTTTGTGACAACAGTTCAAAAATGTATAAACATCACATTAACAGAGGGTTTGAGCATATCTTTTCCTAGCAAAATGGCTATAGCCAGCTACCCACGTTCTCTCTACATGGTCACGACAGCCAGCATCAAAGATGCTCCAAGCAGTATGCTCCCTCTAGTTTCAATTATGTGTAGTATGGTACCTGAGGTACAGTGGTAGAGTGTGTAACAAGAAGTATTAGCAAAGGAAGTAAGAAGTAGAAGAGAAGAGAAAGGGAAGAAATTAGAAAGGTCAGAATAGAGTTCAATGAAAGAAAGCGGGTAAAGAATACCCTAACAAAATAAACATGTAAACTATGCCCTCGTCTCGCCAGGTCGTTCGCCTTACACAGTCATTATTAGAAGTTATTTGTTTCTTTTATCAGAATACCAGTTTTGCCAAGGTCTCCATAGTGTCGATGCCTTCACATGCTTACCCAGTGCCGACGCGTGTAGGAGTTCATAGGTGGCATGTGTTTGTACAGTGCCTATGATTTCTGCAAGTGAAGGAGGAAGAATGTCCTTCCAGTGCCGAAGAATGACTAGTCTCGTGGCCATAAGAATATGTAGTATTACTGTCCTGTGTGAGATGGGTAACATATCAGCCCCTATGGATAGGATAGCTAGGCCGGGACATAGTACGGAGCAGGTAGGTAGTAAATTAACTAGTAAATCTCCCACTTGTGACCACACGGGCCTAATTTTTGGGCAACCCCATAGTATGTGGATCAATGTCCCCTTTTCCCCACATTGTCTCCAGCACCCTGGAGAAGCACTCGGGAATATCCTAGACAGGCGATGGGGAGTAAGATACCAGCGGAGGAGCAGCTTCTGTTGCATCTCCAGCAGGTTGGTGCTCTTAGTGGAAGATAGTTGAGTATTTATTGCTCTCTCCCATTGTTTGACAGAATAGTCCGTTCCGAGGTCCCTCTCCCATGCCAGGATGTTGTGGGACTTGACCAGTACATCTTTTTCCTGAAGTCCCCTATAGATAACCGATATACCCTTGGACTCACTAGCCGGTCTCTGGTAGAATTGGGCTATCTTTGTTGGTAGAAAGGTGAGTGTCTTGGATGACTTTTTAAACCACTGGAATACCCGTAAATAATTGAACTTCTCAGTGTCTGGTAGGCCAAACCTCTGCCGAACAACCCCAAACTCTTCCATACGAGAGTCTGTAAGCATATCTTCAAGGTAACATATACCTTTTTCCTCCCACAGTGTGAGTTTTAAGTCAGGAATTATGTTTTGAACCGCAGTTATGGGTAGATTGAGCGGGAGGGTAGGGCCTGTCCAGCCACTGGCCGTGCAAAGGTGAGACCAGGCTCTCAAAGAAGCTAGGATAGTTGGAGCTAAGTTCCTGCCCAGGGACCCCTGGAGACGAGCTGTCATCAGAAAGTCCCTGAGATTCCCCCTCGGTACCTGCGTCCCCTCCAGGTCCTTCCATAACGGTCTGGATGTGGGGTCAATCCAGTGGTTAAGCTGTCCTAAAATTGAGGCAAAATAGTAGTCCTGCAAATGTACGTGACCTATTCCCCCCGCTGATCTATGTTTAACAATACCACCAAAGGCACATCTAGCCTTTTTCCCCTGCCACAAAAAGCTATTTAAGGTGGACTGTAGGGACTTAAAGTAGACGCTGGGCAGCGGTATGGGAAGGGTCCTAAAAATATAAAGAAGTTGCGGTAAAATTTGCATTTTAAAAGCCGCCAGTCTTCCCAGCCAGGAGAGTTCGGAAACGGCTAATTTTTGTAATCTGGATCTAAAGGAGCTCAAGAAAGGGGTGTAGTTTGCGGCAACTAAATCATCAGGGTTGGAAGTTAAAGTAATACCTAGGTAGGTTATGCCCTCCTCTCTCCATATGTAGGGAAATGACTCCTGTAGTCGTGTTTTCACCTCGTCCTCTACCCCTAAGCTCAACACATGGGATTTCGTCTCATTGACCTTATAGTAAGAGACTGCTGAAAAGGAATGCAACGCTGCGTGGACTGTCGCTAAAGATTTGTCGGCTTCTGTCAAAAGTAAAATGATGTCATCAGCGAATAGACTTATGACATGATTTTTAGTGCCAACGCGGAGGCCTTTAATCTGGGGGTGTGACCTGATGTACGTGGCGAGCGGTTCCAAGACTAAGTTAAAGATTAGTGGGGAGAGAGGACACCCCTGTCGCGTCCCATTAGATATCTCGAATGGAGTAGATAAAGCGCCCGCTATGTATACCTGGGCCGTCGGTTGTGTGTACAAAGCCATGATAGCCGAGAATACCCAACCCTCGAAACCGAATCTACGCAAGACCTCCCCCAAGAATCCCCAGTGGACTCTATCGAACGCCTTCTCTGCATCCAAAGAAAGGAGCAGAGAAGGCGTTCCCCTACGTTTTGCTATGTGAATTAAATTGATTAGCCTCCTAGTGGCGTCGGCGGTTTGTCTCCCCCTGGTAAAGCCCGATTGGTCTATGTCAATAATGTCTGGTAATATGTCCACCAATCTTGTGGCTATTAGTTTTGCATATATTTTTACATCACTGTTTAACAGTGATATCGGCCTGAAATTCTGCGGAATATCTGAAGACTTCCCTGGTTTAGGCAGGGCTATGATAGTAGCTTTGAGCATTTCCCTAGGGAACGAGGAGGACGCAGCAGCAGCTCCAAACACTCTGGTAAGATGTGGGCAGAGGATGTCCCTAAAGGTTCTGTAATATTCTCCGGTGAAGCCGTCAGGTCCCGGAGATTTGTTAAGCGGTAATGATTGGATAACTTTTTGTACCTCACACTCGGAGATGGGAGAGTTGAGACGTTCTAGGTGGGCCTGCGTGAGCCTGGGAAGAGCAATGCTGTCTAGAAACGCATTTATAGCTTCTTCCGTCGGCTGTGGAGTAGTACAGTCCTCTTTAAGATTATACAATGAGCTGTAATAATTGCTAAAGGCATCTGCTATCGCCTGGGGGTGGATTTGTTTTTTCCCAGACATGGGGTGGTAAACATGTGGGATTTGAGATTTGATCCTATGGTCTTTGAGTTTACTGGCCAGGAGTTTCCCTGCTTTATTGCCACTAGTGTAGTAAGCTAATTTCAGCCTCCTGGAAGCCCTCTCAAAATCCTCAAGGAACTTAAGCCTAAGTTCCGTACGAAGACAAGCTATTTGATTAGATAATGTAATGGACGGTTTAATCATATTTTGTTTGTCTAGGGCATCAATTTGGGAAATGAGTTGTGCGGTCTGCTGCTGCCTCTCCCTCTTGAGTCTCGCTCCCAACTGTATCATTATACCCCTTACAAACGCCTTATGGGCGTTCCACAAAACAAATGCATCTTCCACCGACCCCTGATTCACTTCAAAAAATTCTATCAGCTTCTGTTCAATGTAGAATCTGGACGGACCCTCCCTGAGCAGGTAGGGGTTGGCTCTCCACAAGTAAGTGGGTCTGTGAAGGGAAGGGTTTCCCACAACAAGTTTAACTGAGGCATGGTCCGACCAGGTAATACTGTTGATCTGTACAGAAGTGCATTTAAATAACAACGACCTATCAACCAGGAAAAGATCAATTCGACTGTAAGAGCCATGCGGGTTAGAGAAAAACGTATAGTCCCTGTCGTTGGCATTTAGGCATCTCCACGAGTCATACAGTTCATACGCTTGTAGGGAAGATTTCAAAGAAGGTGGGGGTCTCCTAGGAGTGGAGGTCATGTCCACTGAAGGGTCCGGTGTGATGTTGAAGTCACCGCACACCACTAGTAGGCCTCTCTGCACTGCCTTTATTTTCTTCATGAGTCTGTGGAAGAAGTTGAGTTGCCTGACATTTGGGGCGTACAAATTCACCACGGTGTAAGTGACTGAGTTTATATCGCACACCAATATGATGTACCGTCCTTGGGGATCAACAATGTGATCGTGTAAGTGAAATGCCACAGAGTCCTTAACCGCTACCATCACCCCTTTCTTCTTGGCATCAGCATTAGCAAGGTAAACGTTCGGGAATTGAGGGTGTGAACATTTAGGGTGCAAGTGCTGGATGAAGTGCGTTTCTTGGACGCACAAGATGTCGCATTTTTGCTGCAAAGCGTCCTTCCAGAGGGACCTCCGCTTAGCCGGGTGGTTGAGGCCTTTAGCATTCAAAGTAAGAAATGTTATCGCCATATGTGTACTACGGGTGTATGCTGGTAAAAGAGGGGGTGTAAGGTAACACTCACATGAGCGGGTAGTTTGGTTCCCAGTGGCAAGGTCGGCATTCTTCCTCCGGATTCCGTAGGTTTTGCAGGTGATCCTCCTGTAAAGGGCTGTGTGGAGATAGGCATCGCTGCAAAGGCGATCAGATGGGCAAAAAACAACAGTCTAAACAAGAAAAACAAAACAGTGAAACAGTGGCTTCTGGCCATGGAGAAAAGTAGTAAAACAAAACAAAAGGGTGCGATACTCAATCGCTCAGTAGGTAAATGGGGTGTAAAGGAGAACTAGGAGCAGAAATGTGTTTCTCTCCAGCGGGTGGTAGTGCAGAAAAGAAAAACCCTATCCAGATCAATTCAATTGTGGGATCGAGCATTCCTGCGGTCAACTGTGCGCCATTCTTGCTCCATACCCCCAATGTTGCTTTTATGGTGCGGCAGTGGCTGTGGTTCAGGAACAATTTCCCAGGACTGTAACAGGGCCAAGCCTTTTGCCATGGAGTCTATCACATAGTCCTTGTCATCTTTTGTGACAATTAACTTTGTCGGGAAGCCCCATTTATAGCTCAATTTGTGATTTCTCAGTGCTTTAGTAATCGTGACAAGGTTTCTACGTTTCTGTAGTGTATATTGTGACAAATCAGTGTAAAATTGTAGATTCGAGTATGGGGCCGGAACTTTGTCTTTCTGCCGGGAAACTGCCATGAGCCTTTCCTTAGTGTGGTAAAAGTGTAGACGGAGTATGACATCTCTTGGGATGGAGTCAGGTAGATAGGCAGGTTTAGGGAGTCTGTGAATTCTATCTATCGTGAAGTCAAGTTCAGACAGATCAGGCAGTAAACTTGTAAGTAGCTGGGCCATGTAGCCGCGCAGCTCTGGTTGTTTAATAGACTCAGGGATCCCCCTGACCTTGAGGTTGTTCCTCCGTGATCTATCTTCAATTTCTGCCATTTTGGCCTTAAGAATATCAATATCATCCTCAGCAGATTCGTTAGCATCAACTAGGGCGTTTATGGTAGAGGCATATTCCCCCATTTTGTTCTCCACATGTGAGACTCTGTCAGCCACATTGCTCAGGTCAGTGCTAAATTTATGGACACATGAAACCATGTCCGAATGTAGGGAACTCCTAAGAGACACCAGCATCTCCTTTAAAACAGTATCCATCACTGGCTTATTCGCGGTGGGGAAGAGATCAATGGAATCTGGCAGTTCTCTGGTGTCATCACCCGAGTCTGTAGGGGAGCTTACCTCCGTTGCTGTTCCTGTGGCATCCGAGCGGAACCTTGCCTTCTCAGGGCTGCCCGATGAGGGAGTAGCAGGAGAAGAGTGGAGATGTTTAGGAGGGCTGCTCCGTTTTGCTCCCTTCCCCGGCTGGTGTGGATGCTGGAGTGAAGGTTGGAAGGCCCTGGGTTGAGGCGTGGAAGACGCGCCAGCGCCATCTTGTTTGGCCTCGAGGGAGAAAAACTCCGTCAGCTTGGTTGGACGGCTCCCGTCCTTTTTGCGTCTCGTCATGGTCACCGCCGCTTGCCCGGGATCTTAGGCAGTAGAACGCCCGTTTTCCGAGTCAGGCTGCTCGCTGGATGGGCTGCTATGTGCCGCTGTATCGTCGCTGGAGCCGGAGGTCAGTTACAACGCGTCCATCCTGGTCTCCGGCTAGCTCCGCCCCCCTATATATATTTTTTTTATAACACCCTAGAGAATAAAATGGCAGTCTTTGCAATACTTTTGTCACACCGTATTTGCGCAGCAGTCTTACAAGCGCACTTTTTTTGGAAAACATTCACTTTTTTTAAATTAAAAAATAAGACAACAAAAAATTTGGCCCAATTTTTTTATATATTGTGAAAGATAATGTTACGCTGAGTAAAATGATACCCAACATGTCACGCTTAAAAATTGCGCCCGCTCGTGGCATGGCTTCAAACTTTTACCCTTAAAAATCTCGATAGGCGACGTTTAAAAAATTCTACAGGTTGAATTTTTTGAGTTACAGAGTAGGCCTAAGGCTAAAATTATTGCTCTCGCTCTAACGATCGCGGCGATACCTCACTTGTGTGGTTTGAATACCGTTTTCATATGCGGGCGCTACTCGCGTATGCGTTCGCTTCTACGCGCAAGCTCGTCGGGACAGGGCGCTTTAAAACATTTTTTTTTTGCTTTTCGCATTTATTTTTATTTATTTTACAATTTTTAACACTGAAAAAAAAAAAATATCACTTTTATTCCTATTACAAGGAATGTAAACATCCCTTGTAATAGAAAAAAGCATGACAGGTCCTCTTAAATATGAGATCTGGGGTCAAAAAAACCTCAGATCTCATATTTAGGCTTAAATGCAAAAAAAAAGAAAAAAATTGGAAATGTCATTTTTTCAAATGACAAAAAAAAAAAAAAATGTTTCTTTAAGAGGCTGGTGACGTCACTTCCGCCCAGCAGAGCTATGGGGACGGGCGAAGGAGATTTTTCCTTCAGTCTCGTCCCCGCTCAGCTAGCGAACGGTCGCGATCCCCTCCGCCGCTACGGTAAGCGGCGGAGGGCGCGGGAGAGCGGCGGGAGGGGGGGGGCCCTCTCCCGCCACCGATAACGGCGATCTCGCGGCGAATGTGCCGCGGAGACCGCCATTATCGAGATATTCATCTTTAAAGTGAGGATGTATAACGACGGTGGCCGGTCGGCAAGTAGTTAAAGTATCACCTTCATACAAACCTGGTCAAAGTATTACCTCGGGTTAGAGGACTTCTGTTATTTTAAATCACCTTTTCCATCATGGAATATAACAACCCCCCCCCCCCCCCCCCAAACACACACACACACTGAAATAACATATTATACATGATAAAAACCCATTGGTATAATAGAGGGCATATGTAAACACTGAAACTCTGTGCATTTATTTATGTTTCAAAATTGTTATTATTTTCCAATGGTATGTGTAGCGCTACCCCCTCAGGAGCCGCTGGTTAGATTGGGACGGCGTGTTATGTTACCTCTGTGATGCGTCTAGGGATGATAATGATGATGAGAACAATGACGGAATGTCCAAACAGCAGGGTGTTGTTTTCTGTGCTTTTATTTCTTGCCCAACACGGAAAAAAAGTTAACTTGAAGTAGATAAAGAAAGGTTGGTGAAAGGAGAATTTGCAGAAGCAGTCCTGCCTCCAATGGGACTTTAACTCACGTCGCCACTCCAGCCGGAGTGGGTATAGTGTACCTGGACAGGCCTCTCACACCGACCTGGCAGCCAGGGTATCACTCGGAACCTTTGAGAAGGAACAAGTCTCTGCCACCGACTTGGCTCTAACAGAATTAGAATTAGGAGTGGATCCTCTGCCATAGGCCCTCTACTCAGGAACGTAGACAATAGAGCAAATTCTCTCAACAAATATAATTTGCCTGAATCTCCCTTTAGGTAGACTTCTTAATTTTGAGGTCACCGACTGACAAGTTGCAACATACAACTTCTCAGTGTCCGGCCACCCAGATCCCCAATGGATTGTCTAAGCCCTGTTGGATCACCTGCCTCCGTGTTCACCTCAGACCGACTCCCCACCGAACAGCATAACTCGCTTGGGATTTTCCTCATGAAGGGTGGGGACCCAATAAGTCACTGGGGCCCCGTTGTAGCTTTAGTTGCTTCGGGCCATGAGGGCCCAGAGTCAGGAACTCTGCGTAGCACGTGCGCCCCGGCCTTGTAGGCCATCTCGCCGGGCCTTGTGATGTGCGCACACCCTAAAGGTGGGTGCCGAACCAGGAACGGGCGAAGAATGTCACAAAAATGGTGTCCGCCCCAGAAATACCCTCTCCCAGCATGCCCCGCGAGGGAAACACTCCACTGATTGGCTGCTGGAGAAAGGTGCCTCTGCCTGGACTCCTCTGGCGCCACCTGTCACCCAGAGATGGAAAGATATCTCTGGAACACAAAATGGAACCTCAGGACAGCCCAGCCTGTCATAAACCCAATTTACACAAATCAACATGGATAAGAGCAAGGTAACTCTCTCATACCCCTCTAAATTTAACATAGCACCTGTACTGAAAGTACACAGGCGCTACATATGCATGACATAACAGAGCAAAAATAAACATAGTGACAAACAGAACGGTATCACAACACATGTCATGCAAGGGTTAGAATAAACTACTTCTCGAATACATCTACTGGTAGTAGCACCTGTTCAGCAACACCCTATAGGTACAAAATCTCGCGAACCTCCGAGATCGGGTTTCGTCCCAAGCCCCCCCCCCCGCACTCCCAATGGGTACTAACTGTACCCATTGGGAAGGGAAGGGAGTCGACTCCCACCCGTAGGCCCATTCCATGACGTAATGTTCACCAGGGGTTACAGTGATAGGGTGATCAACCAACTTATGAGGCAGGCTGCAACAACTCATACCGTCTACAACAATGTATAGCATTAACAGGGGGAAAGCCCAGCAATAGGCACTACTAAGTTCATGTAATATGGAGAAAATATCAGTGCCTAGGAACAGTTCCCTGACAATACAGGGGATTGTGGGAGAGTAGAAGGGGGTGGAGTAGAAAGGAGAAGAAAGGAAGTGGAGGAAAAGAGAGAGAAAGTACCTGCACACAGTCTGGATCTACATCTTATCAGAACTATCAAGACACGAAAATAGAGTCACCTATTCCCATGTATTTAGCCCATGGATCCTTGATCTCCCTAAACCGGGCAAAATTATCTAAGATAGAGCTCACCATCTTCTCTTGGGACATGATCCACAAAATCTTTTGTTTGGCTGCTATAATTGAGACCTTGGGACGCTTCCATGCCCTAGCTAAGGTAATTTTAGCACCTAAGAAGATGAAGAAGATTAGTTTGCGGGAGGGTTTCGAGGCCTTGCTGATTAACTGGTTGAGAAGAGCCGTTGAGGGAGATCTGGGACTTTGGATGCTATTTGGAAAATTTTGTTCCAAAAGCCTCTGATTTTTGGGCACTCCCACCATATGTGCAGCATGGAGCCCCTCAACAGGCACCCTCAGAAACACAAAGGGAAAGCCGAGGGAAACATAGTGGAGAGCCTGAGGGGAGGTAGGTACCATCTGGTAAAAACCTTCAAACCTTCACTCTCAGGGTGATGTGGCCGTAGGCGATAACTATGGCTGTCCTTAACTCTCTTGAAGATAGCATGGAAGAAAGACTAGAAAAAAAGATTCAAGGACTCCACCACAACAACAAACAAAAGCCCACCCAGGTACTAACCAGGCCCAACCCTGCTTAGCCTCCGAGATCAGACGAGAATGTGGTTCGGTAAGGTCGCGGTCATCAAAATGAACGTTCTACCGCAAATTCTGTACACTTTACAAGCGGTCCCAATCAAAATTCCCCCGGCTTTCTTTGCCTCCTATAGGAAAGCCTGTACTGACTTTGTTTGGCAGGGGGCCCGTCCGCGTCTGAGTAACGTTCGACTCACAACACCTAAGCTTAAAGGAGGAGTAGGATTGCCTGATATTTACAAATACCACTTGGCTTGTGGCCTGACTAGGATAGTGGACTGGACCATACAGAGTGGTCAAAAAGATTGGTTACAGCTTGAACAATTGTTTTCTCCCCTCCGTCTACCCCAACTTCCGTGGATCGCACAGCAAAATGTCCCGGCGGACTGTACAGAACACCCCCTGATCCGCCCCTCCTTACTGGCCTTCAGAGAGGCTTGTAACAAGCATAGATTATCCGACCTATATGGCCCTATGACTCCCCTTAGAATGAACCCTGACTTCACTCCAGGAATGCACCCCGCCTTTTTGGCAGAGGATTGGCCCCACCCCACAGTACAAACAAATCAATGTTTTACTAATGGGCGACTCCTGCTACAATCAGAGCTTGCCTCCAAAATTAACAAGGACGTCTTCCCATTCTGGACGTATGTGCAAATCCGCCACTTCTTTACTAGATTGGCTCCAGGAACGATCTGGTCCAAAGCCGCTACTCCGTTTGAACACATATGCTCAAGCATAGAACCACAGAGACACCTTATCTCGACTATGTCTACCCTTCTGTTTTCTACACACGCGTCTAAAATACATTGGGCTAACCAGCAGTGGGAACGGGATCTCATGCTTGATCTCACGGACACGGAATGGGAGGACATCTACAGGATGGCTCACAAGGGTTCGGTCAATGTCCAGGTACAGGAAAATGCGTACAAAATCCTCTCCAGGTGGTACAAGACCCCTCTTAAACTACACCGCATTAATCCTGCACTTTCAAAGGTCTGTTGGAGATGTAATCTAGAGACGGGATCTTTCCTCCACATATGGTTGTCCTGCCCCAAACTCCAACCTTTTTGGATGGAGGTGCAAGAGTATATCTCCAAGGTGACTACATTTGATCTGGAGTTCACGCCTGCTCAGTTCCTCCTTCACCATGCCCAATCGTTGCCGAGAGGATATTGTAAGTCTTTGGCAATGCATGTGGTGAATGTGGCCCGTATGTGTATACCTCTCCAGGGGCTCTCCCCCAATCCTCCATCTATCGCGGATTGGTTCAAATGTATTCATAAAACAATGGAGATGGAGGAACTGATCCACCAGGCGAACGACACCCCTTCTAAATTCTCGGGAACTTGGGCTTGCTGGACCCACTTTGTCTTGTCAGACTGTTACAAGAATACTATGTCTTGTCGGTGCTGATTGTTACTCCCAATTGGTCAAAACCCCATAGAGCTGTGGCGGGTCCCCCCCCCCCTTTTCCGCCCCGTTGTCTCCGTACCCTTCCCCCCCCTTAGTAAGATAGAGATCACGAGTGCATAGTCTGTGCTGGACTTCTCAGCCTAGAGCTATGGCTCGTCACTGTTGTTGCCAGCCCCGGTTGTGCTGGATATCAAGGTATATATAGTTTATGTTTTTTTTCTGTCACTCTCAGCACAGTGTTAATTGCACCCACACAAGGGTGTGAGTTTAGTGGTTCCTTTGAGTACTTCTAGCCGTTCTTGCCAGCCTTGGCAAGGGCCAGTGAGGCGATTTGTTGTGTGACTTCTATGGCGGCTACGCCCGCGACTATTTCTGGGTATATCTGTAACTGACTGTTTTATGCCTTTATGTACTTCTATTGCATCCTTCTGTTCTGTACTTCTTTTGGTGGCTGCGACTGCAATTACCATTGCCCGCTGGATGTATATGATATTGTTATATCTGCAGAACCTTATTAAAAACCTTTGAAAAAAAAAAAAAAAAAAACATGGCTGAAAAAAAAGAAGCAGGTAACCCAGCCCTAAACAATTGTACTGCACAGACAGTATTTGACAGGGGACAGGTAGAGTGTGCTGGTGAAATGGCCAGAGATTCACCAATATATTTCTCTAACTAGAGCAAGAAGCAGGTAACCCAGCCCTAAACAATGTACTATATGAAGCAGATGTCACAGAAATCAAGAGTGCTGGTTTAGATTTCTGAAGCAGCATACACCTCGCTGACACTGTCCCTCAAAATCTGGAGCCTGTCCCTACAATAGCTACACCAGACTGACGAGCGGCCCATAAACCATAAGATGATATTGATGTCAAAGAAATAAATTGTGTTTTTTTAGATTTCTGAAGCAGGATCAAACCTCTCTGACACTGTCCCTAAGCATCATCAGCAGCCTCTCCCTGTCATAACTAGAGCGGAGTTCTATGAATAAAGAATGCTTGTATGAATGTATGAAGCAGGATCAAACCTCACTGACACTTTCCCTAAGCAGCAGATTCAGCAGCCTTTCCCTATCATAACTGAAGCAGAGTGACAATCTGTGATGTGTGCCTCTATCTAATATAGAGACTGGTCACATGCTGGGTCACATGCTGCACTGGCCAATCACAGCCATGCCATAACTGTGATCAGTTCCCAGTCACAGTAGTAAAACGAATGGCAATTGGCTGCCGTGCAGCGCGCCAAAACATACCCGAACCCGGACTTTTTCCAATTGTTCGGGTGCAAAAAAAACAAACAATGTCCATACCGAACCCAAACTTTACAGTTCGGGTTCGCTCAACCCTAATCACGAAATATAACACCCCCCCCCCCCAACACACACACACTGAAATAACATATTATACATGATAAAACCCATTGACATGATAGGGGGTATATGTAAACACTAACTCTGTTCATTTATTTAATCATTGTAACTTTGTGCATTTATATTCACTGTGTATCATGACTGTCCAGACATTAACACAATTTGTGAAAAGTTTAAGACAATTTAAAAAACAGAAAACAAGCTCATCGGTCAAAAATGATGCACTGAAAATAAAATATTATAGATGTTCAATATAAAAATCTGCCTTCAATTTTCTAAAAAAAAAAAAGCTCCCATGTATTAGCTGACTAACACTGACACCTAGTGGTGATAAAATGCACGGGAAGATATTGGATGGTTTGTTCTCACTAGCCGACAATATTCATGTATAAATTAGATCTTCCGGATATCCATTCTACAGAACGGGACTAAGTGGGAGAAAAACAAAAAACACAAAACACACACCTTCTGGAATTCCTCAATAAAGGGAATCTGGAAGTCTAGCTGGTGTTCGGATGGATTTATTCTAATACATCCACAAATGTATAACTCCATCAGATTGTACAAACATGATTGATATCCTATAATTAGTTTATTCTTCACCAATGTTTAGAATCTCTAATTGATACAATGTGATGAGAGCTCATTGATGGAAATGGTGGGTGGCTCTTAGAAGAGCCTTTGTGTCTTGTGTTGGGATGATGAGGGAGGGATGGGGGATTACTTGGCGCTGGTGTACTTGGTGACGGCCTTGGTGCCCTCGGAGACGGCGTGCTTGGCCAGCTCTCCGGGCAGGAGGAGGCGGACGGCGGTCTGGATCTCCCGGGAGGTGATGGTGCGGCGCTTGTTGTAATGAGCCAGGCGGGAAGATTCTCCGGCGATGCGCTCGAAGATGTCATTGACAAAGGAGTTCATGATGCCCATGGCCTTGGAGGAGATGCCGGTGTCGGGGTGGACCTGCTTGAGCACCTTGTACACGTAGATGGCATAACTCTCCTTCCTGCTCTTCCTCCGCTTCTTGCCGTCCTTCTTCTGGCTCTTGGTCACGGCTTTCTTGGAGCCCTTCTTGGGCGCCGGGGCGGACTTGGCTGGTTCAGGCATTATTAGGGTTAATGGTATTTTCTCTGTGAAGGGAAAGTGTGCTGGAGCCGCCCTCGTGTGCTGCTTATATAGGCGTCCTATGCAAATGAGTCCACACCCCTCCTCACTCTTCTATTGGAGGGTTAAGTCATGTGATGGAGAGTGACGTGTTAATTTAATTCCTTTTCAATGGATTGGTTTAGAGAGAAGTCAAGGCACTATTGGCTGGATTCAAACGTGACCAATCACAGCGTGTGACGTCGGAGCACTGAGTGTATAAATGAAGGGGAGTGATCTGTGGGGTGATATTCTCCATTGAATAACCCAATCATCCACCTACAATGTCAGGACGCGGCAAACAAGGAGGCAAGGTTCGGGCTAAGGCCAAGACACGCTCATCCCGGGCTGGTCTGCAGTTCCCAGTCGGTCGTGTTCACCGCCTGCTCAGGAAGGGCAACTATGCCGAGCGGGTCGGGGCCGGAGCTCCAGTGTATCTCGCCGCCGTCCTCGAGTATCTCACGGCTGAGATCCTTGAGCTGGCCGGCAACGCCGCCCGCGACAACAAGAAGACCCGCATCATCCCCCGACACCTCCAGCTGGCTGTACGCAACGACGAGGAGCTCAACAAGCTGCTGGGCGGCGTCACCATCGCCCAGGGAGGAGTCCTGCCCAACATCCAGGCCGTGCTGCTGCCCAAGAAGACCGAGAGCCACAAGGCCACCAAATCCAAGTAATCCCGATCGCTTCATTCCCCAACACAACAAAGGCTCTTCTCAGAGCCACCCACCTCTCCATACAAAGAGCCCGACACACATAAAATTGTTTCCATTCCTATTCTCCGATATTTATAATGTGGTAAATGGTTCACTCTAAAAGCAAACACTTTGAATGTATTCATTACAGGTAGGAAGATTCAGCCGCATTATACCTCGCCATACAAAGAGACGCACACCCATTGTTATTGGGAGATCTGATTGTAAAAATAGACAACCAAAAGTGATGTTTTGTTTTACATGTTGGAAATAAAACGGTTCCTCTGACTAGGTGTGATCCCGATGGGGGGACAATGTGTTGGGATGACACGTGTCAGTAATAATAAATGGTGATAGATTGTATATTGGAACGCTTTCAGTGTCGTATTATAGAGCAATGTGATCTCATTACATGGATTTGAATCTCCTCCATCTCTTGGTTCTCATGGATTTCTTCTTAAGATCACAAATCATTCTTCAAACTGGAAAGGAGCCCACTGATCTCATCCCCTTTCTTCACACCTCCCACATGGAAAGACAATGATAAACTGTCCCCTTCATTTCAGTTTAATTCCCCAACAATAACCTGGAAATTGTATTTTTTTGTACTGCAGATCATTAGAAAATCTCCTGAACACGTGTTGTCTCCTCTGAGAAAATCGAAAGAGCGCAGACATTCTATGGAGCATTGCTGGCTGTGGGGCCAAGATTTCACATTACACACACAACGCGATTTTTATCGTTCTTTATGACTGAAAATAAAGCATTGATCATATAAAAATCTGATAATGAAATGTACATGTCACTAAGCGATATTTATTGTTCTCTCCTACATGTAGCGGTGATAGATTGTCACACCCCGAATAGGTCTATAAAGACATGTGAGGCGACTGGTAGTAATCAGGACACCGCCAGAGAAATATGAACAATGATGTCACAAAACACGCGTTTCGTGTCTGAAATGAAATCAGGTCGGTTTCCTGTTTAGGTTCCAAATATTTGATTTTGTTCGCAGAATAAATTGTCGCGGCCCCGCCCCCGCCAGCTCTTTATAATAACATGGCAGAAGGTGACAGAAATGTAGAAGAGATGAGAGCCACATACAGAACCAATCGATTTTTATTAACTAAGGAAAAGGTTTTTTTTTTTTTTTTTTATCGCTGGAACAACCTACCCGACAAATAATAAAAGTGAGATAACGATATTGTAAGACGATCTATACACAGATCTGCTGTACATCTAAAATCGTCCAATCGGATTGTATAGTGTATGTTTAGCTATAAAGAACTTCCTTCCCCACATACTAAAACGTTCTAACGCCAGGATAAATATATAGTGAGCCCTTTGTATGAGAAGGTGGGTGGCCCTGAGAAGGGCCTTTGTGTAGGGGAAGTAGGTAGGTGTTCATGAGGATTTAGCCTCCGAATCCGTAGAGAGTGCGCCCCTGGCGTTTGAGAGCATAGACGACATCCATGGCGGTGACGGTCTTCCTCTTGGCGTGCTCGGTGTAGGTGACGGCATCGCGGATGACATTCTCCAAGAAGACTTTGAGCACTCCGCGGGTCTCCTCATAGATGAGTCCGGAGATACGCTTGACACCCCCTCTGCGGGCCAAACGTCGGATGGCGGGTTTGGTGATGCCCTGGATGTTGTCCCGGAGCACCTTCCTGTGCCGCTTAGCGCCTCCTTTCCCCAGACCCTTCCCTCCTTTACCGCGACCAGACATCTCGGAGATCTGCGTTATTCAGACAAACAGTAAAGAAACCACACACAGCCACCTCCTTATATACAGCCTAGGCGGACCTGATGGAAACCTTCATGGGAAGGAGGCGGAGTCACGCACATTCATTACAATGCAAAATAAATAAATAGAAGATGTAATTTATTTTTAAGGCTCCTAAATATTGTGTGGTAATCAAATATATTAATGAAACAGCAATACATTTCCAGAAGATGAATTTATTCCTTCTTCTCAATGCTTTTCTATTCATATCTGGAGATTACACGGAGAACATTAATCTTTAACTTTTCATAACAGAAACACAATCAGCAGCTTCAATTGTTCATATTTATACAACATTATTTCTAAAGGAAAATAAAGTAGCACATTGCCTCCGACATCTCACCTTCCTGGGTGTGAGGATGTGCGGACCTGAAGGGAAACATGTGGATAAGGGGTGGGTCTAGTCATGTATTTCACTGCAAAGAATTTCATTTATTTAAAAGATTTTCAATATTTTGCTCAACGGATGTAATTCATCAGAAGCACAACTTTGTCTTTATTGATGAATTGTACATATTTGTCTGATATGTGATGATTATTCCCTATCTCTACCAATCATGTCACATTTCCAGATCTCTATATAGGACGAGCAAAATGTGTGCAATCTGCTATATGTATAAATTATATATCAGAAAGAGAGCGAGAGATGGAAAAACAAAAACAAGTGAATATATATATATATATATATATATATATATATATATATATATATATATATATATATATATATATATATATATATATATATATTCACTTGTTTTTGTTTTTCCTTCTATCGCTCTCAGGACATGGCAGTTGGAATAAAAGAGAACCTATGAAAATGTTTTACATTTATTTAATAATCTTCAGATTTCTCGGATAAATGTCTCATCTGATGATCTCAGTTTCGGATTCGGCGGGATAATGGGGCTGATTATTTCTCTGTAACGATCTTCACAATTCAGGCGGGCAAATTTGAAAGTAGCAATTTGAAATACGAACCAATCAGAGCAGTGGGCGTTTCCTTCACCAGCCAGTAATGTCTTTCTGATGAGAATTTCAAAGAAATGTGTTCTGAGATCTTTCTCCTTTTTCAGCCCAGAAAATACTTGTTCTGTAGACTTTTCATTGATCTCTATAGAAAACATTCTCTAGCAGGGCGGTTTCTGTATTTGTGAAGTAAAAGAAAAGACTAGAAGAAATGTGACATTCATATTTCTAATGGATTTATTATTCTTGGTTAGATAAACTGCCCGACAATTCAAAAGAGTGTTTATCGATGTTCCCGGAGGAAGAGATATCAGATTTTAGAGTCCGATTATTCTTTCTATCGGAGATCATTAGAACGTTCCATAGAATGTCGGCGGGAAATGTGACTGAATCAATTTCATATTTGCACCAATCACAGTTTTGGGCGATTTCTTCAGATAAAATGTATTTCGTGTGAAGGAGGATCTGAGATCTGAGTTCCATTCAGCTGGGGGATGTTGGTTTGGTATTTAATATTGAATGATCTCTGATCTCCAGAAGATATTCAGCAGAATTAAAGGATGGAGGACAATGAAAACCAGTCCCTGGAATGAGATCACACTGTTCCTTCACACGAAATACATTTGAATAAATTATACAAATCATAGAATCTCTGAATTGCTGTTAGGATGGACAGACATGTAGGGCTCGATGGTTTTGATTGGAGGGGTTTAGCGGTGAGTAGACGATCAGCATAGAAAGATTGGAATGAATGGAGATGAGAGAATGATGTACTGTGATCACATTTCCTGTCATTACTTCCTCACCTGTATTACAAGTCTGAGTGTGATAAGAAAACAAAGGGTTTGCCTTTACAGGGAACTTTACCTGACATTATTAATAACATATAACTTGATTGGAGAATAGGAATAGATACCAGGCATGTCCGGCTCTATGCAGAGAGATGTGGGTGGCATGTTTGTGAGGCTATGCTAAAATAATAATATTGATCTTTAGATGTGGAGTAGATCGGTCAGACTAGGAGGGGAATGAACAAACTTTCCTTCTATTCCCTCCCTGGTTCTAGATTTATTGCGGAGATCATCTCCTTTTTCTGCCTGTATACATTCCCTAGTCATCGCCTTGTACTGCGCCCACACCCAAGTGTTCTACCAGGAATGACCACAAGGTGGCAGAGCTGAATAAACACTTATGCCGCCCTCACATATTGTTACACTAAAAGATCCTCCACAATCTCCCGTCTTACATTGTTACTTTATCTGAAAAGACACATTGAGAAGATCGCGGAGTTCTTAACCCGCAACACAATCGGGAGATAGAAGTGAGAAAAACGAAACATTGTATCTACTCAATCATCCCGGACAAATCTCTGTCTATTTGTATCATTTTCAATCATCAACAGCAGATCAATGTACATAGATAAAGCCATACGCTGCCTGATAGGTAAATGACACAAAATATATACAAAGTATCAGCTACATACAAATGTGATCACCATATCACCTCGGACAGCACACAGGCCTTTATAGAAGTTAGAGGTGGAGAATTGTCCCTAGGGAATCGGACATATTCATCACCTTTACTAATATCTACACATTTATAAGTGAACTTACACATGATCTCCAATCCTGGAAACCATTTCATTCTCATCATTCCCCAGTGTCTGAAAAATCAAATAAACGAACAAAAATAAAAACAAAAACAAAACAAAACAAAAAAAATTCAATCATTGTATTATCGCCATTAGGGGATTGAAAAATGCAAAGTGTTAATATTAAAAGGAGTTTTGATTGAGTTAAACATACAAGATGTGCATATTGCAATCAAAGTGAATGTTCAGCCTAAACATTTTTTTTTTTTTTTTTTTAAGTTTTGGATCAACATGAGGAAAGGTTACAACCTCTGTCAGGTTTTTACTACTTTAAAACAATCCATATAGAAGTGCAAAGCTTCATTGATAAACTTGCAAACCACAAAGTGTGCGCCCCATACACTCTTCATTGTGATTTCCTCCACTAACAACCACATAGAGCAGATTACCAGACACACCTGATATGTTGGAAAGTCATACAGTGGGGGTGACCCCATCCCCTTTTACATCACATGCCCGTGGCATGATGGGAATGTGATGTAATAAGGGGTGGGGTCGCCGGGTGGCATCACCTGGTGACCAAGCCCCATGCCTATATAAATCGTTGCGCAACGTACACACGGCATTACAGCGGTAGAGGTTGTTGTGTCAACATTGCTAGAAGAGAAGAGGGAACAAGACGGCAAAGAAGTCCGTGGCCCCACTTGTAAAAGAGCTTAAAGAATAAAGTGGGGGCCCCTGGCAGAACGCCCCCCAAGCTGACTAATAAATTACTTTTATTTTTTTATTTAACATTTTTCCCCCAGGTGAATGGGTAGGGGTACGATGTACCCGATACTCATTCACATAGGGTGGGAGGACAGGATCTGGGGGCCCCCTTATTAAAGGGGGCTACCGGATTCCGATAAGCCCCCCGCTCGAAGACCCCGACAACCAACGGCCAGGGTTGTTGGGAAGAGACCCTTGTCCCCATCAACATGGGGACAATGGTGCTTTAGGGTGGGGGCGTAGTGCCCCCCCTGCTCCAAAGCACCCACCCCCCCCCCAAATTTTGAGGGCATGCGGTCTGCTACGGTTCAAGAGGGGGGGGGGGGGCTCGCTTGGCCCCCACCCCCATTCCTCACTGGCCGGGCTGCATGCTCGAATAAGGGTCTGGTATGGATTTTGGGGGAACCCCCATGCCATTTTTTCAGTGTAGGTGTTCCCCCTTAAAATCCATACCAGACCCAAGGGCCTGGTATGCTCCTGAAGGGGAACCCACGCCAGTTTGTTATTTAAAATTTGGCGCTGACTTTCCCTTAATGATCAGCGTAACAAAAAAAAGGCAGGTTTCCAGGTGCGCCTCTTAAACCCGTGCAAATGCAGCTACGCCACTTGATATTTATCAAGATTGTGCCGGCGTAGTGAATAGGCGCACCTGAATGGACAAAAATGCTGCATGCGCAGTACACAAACAAACCTATGTGTAAATCAGCCCCTATGTGTGGAGAAAAAAAGGCACTGCACACCAACATCAAAACCTCATCCCAACTGTGAAGTATGGTGGTGGGGGCATTCATCTAACCAAATTTGATGGTTCGGCCGGGGAGAGAACCTGTTGTGGTCAGAGATAGAGGGGATAGCTGTCGCCACTAAGGGACCAACCAACTTATTTCCAGGGACTACAGTGAGTAAGTGAAGTAAGTACCGGAGCAGTATTCTCACCAAACAGGGGCGGTGAAGAATCAGGAAACGGGGGGCGTGGCCGGACTGAGCAAAAAGATGGACGCGTGAGCTCTGAGCTCCTGCCACCTCAGAGCGATTAGCATCCATTAGCTGAGATTTTACACCCCGTTTGTACCTACCGTGATGGGAACTGCATCCAGGCACACTTCTGCCTCCTGCACCCCGAGGGAAAACGCAGCCTCCCAGGGACAGAATATCACGGAGATGTTACGCTCATCCAGGGGGAACATGGCGTCATCCCACCAAGGCACTGCTCGAGGCCCGGCACCCTTACCCCATGCCGCTTCGTCTGACATTGTGCTAATGGCGCCCCCGACAGCTTCTTCCCCTCCACCGGCTGATGATCAGGGAACTGCCGAAGCCGCCCCGCTGCCTCATCTGAACATCATGGACCTGAGAGCTATCGCAGCAGATATTAAGGACACTCTCTCAGCCGCCATTGCTGACTTGAGGATAGATATCCGCTCCCTCACTGACAGGGTTGCGGTTACTGAAAAGTCTCTAGAGGACCACAACTAGGTTCTGATCAGGTCCACCAGCAAGATAGATGATCATACCCTCCAACTTAGGGATGTGAACAGACACCTGGAGGAGGTATTCCCAGGCGGTCTCCCATCCAGGTACTAACCAGGCCCGACCCTGCTTAGCCATGGGCGTCCGCTCCATAGGGCAAGGCAGGGCGTTTGCCCCCCCCCCTAGAATCAGTAGTAAGACACTGACACACATTTAGATTTAGCTGCGGCCGCCTCTCGAACCAGCGCCGCCGATTGTCACTGTCTCTCTCATGTCCGCGGCATATCAAGTCAGTCTGTGACTGTGTTTGTTTACCTTCCGCTCCCCGCCCCTTGTTTTCCGGCCAGCCAATTATCGCTCACTCCCCCTAACTTTGCAGTCCAGCCTGGTGCTTGTCCTGGTGGCGTGACGTCACTCACGCCGGGAGGGGATCACGTCGTGATACTGATGGCTGGGAGGAGCGTAGAGAGCCGTACCGAGAGGAGCCCGCACGCTGTTGAGGTAACACAGACACAGACAGTCTGTAAAGCGCTAATTGTTTGCTAATTTTCAGAAGGGACGTCCGTAAAAGCAGGCTGGCTTTGCAGACAGTGCAGTAATGCAACACACATTAGCACACTTTGTACATGTTTGCACTGACATTTTTTTTAATGGCTCCCCAATGCACTAAAGGGCACACCTGCTGCATAGTAATACACTTTGATTTTTACTATATGAAATTGTGATTGTTATTATTCGATTAGTGAGCCATTTTACAAGTGTGTGTGTGTGTGTGACACACACACACACTTGTAAAATGGCTCACTAATCGAATAATAACAATCACAATTTCATATAGTAAAAATCAAAGTGTATTACTATGCAGCAGGTGTGCCCTTTAGTGCATTGGGGAGCCATTAAAAAAATGTCCGTGCTTTTGCTTTGTAAACTTGATATGAATAATTTTCAATACAAATTATTGGAAAATAAAAAAAATTCAGTGCAAACATTATTATGTGCAAAGTGTGCCAATGTGTGTTGTGTTGCATTACTGCACTGCAAAGCCAGCCTGCTTTTACTGACTTCCCTTCTGAAAATACTAGTTTCTTGGCTGCAAAGCCACCAGAGACAGCCAAACAACTAGCACTTTAAGCAACAAAAACCTTCACATTTTTGTTTGTATATATATATATATACCCTTAAAATGCCAGGAGCCGGGTGCACTGGTCAGTGATCATAGTAACTCATGTATTAATGTCAGTGCAGGACATTTCCCCCCCCCCCCCCCCCGCCGCCATGCTGCATATTAAAAAAATCTTCAGACTGCATTCCATATGGCATCATGCCATACGGAATGATGCAGTCTGAAGATTATTAACTGTGATGACTGTCTGTGATTTTTTTAATATGCAGCATGGTGGGGGGGGGGAGGGGGGTAAATGTCCTGCACTGACATTAATACATGAGTTACTATGATCACTGACCAGTGCACCCGGCTCCTGGCATTTTAAGGGTATATATATTATATACAAACAAAAATGTGAAGGTTTTTGTTGCTTAAAGTGCTAGTTGTTTGGCTGTCTCTGGTGGCTTTGCAGGGTGCTGTGTAATGTAAAGGGGTCGAGGGATGCAGGGTGCTGTGTAATGTAAAGGGGTCGAGGGATGCAGGGTGCTGTGTAATGTAAAGGGGTCGAGGGATGCAGGGTGCTGTGTAATGTAAAGGGGTCGAGGGATGCAGGGTGCTGTGTAATGTAAGGGGTCCAGTGGTGCAGGGTGCTGTGTAATGTAAGGGGTCCAGAGGTGCAGTTTGCTGTGTAATGTAAGGGGTCGAGAGGCGCAGGGTGCTGTGTAATGTAAAGGGGTGCAGTAATGCAGTTGTGGAGAGGGGGTACACAGTAGTGATAAAGAGATATTGAAATATGCAGGGGGCACAGTGGGATGTTTTTACATTTCAATGTGGGGGGCGCTTTTAACCCCCGCTAGCGGTCGAAGAAAGGGTTAAATGCGACTGTGTATCGCCAGTGCCGAAGCGCCCCCCCCTGAAAAAATTTCAGCGGACGCCCATGTGCTTAGCCTCTGAGATCAGACGCTTTTAGGGTGATGTGGCCGTAGGCGATAACCATGGCTGTCCTTAACTCTCTTGAAGATAGCATGGAAGAAAGACTCGGGGAAAAAAAGATTCAAGGACTCCACCACACCAACTAAAAAAAAAAAAAGCCTACAGCACCTGGTATTCCCAGACGGTTTCCCATCCAGGTACTGACCAGGCCCGACCCTGCTTAGCCTCCAAGATCAGACGAGATTGGGCGCTTTCAGGGTGATGTGGCCGTAGGCGATAACCATGGCTGTCCTTAACTCTCTTGAAGATAGCATGGAAGAAAGACTCGGGGAAAAAAAGAGATTCAAGGACTCCACCACACCAACTAAAAAAAAAGCCTACAGCACCTGGTATTCCCAGGCGGTCTCCCATCCAGGTACTAACCAGGCCCGTCCCTGCTTAGCCTCCGAGATCAGGCGCTTTCAGGGTGATGTGGCCGTAGGCGATAACCATGGCTCTCCTTAACTCTCTTGAAGATAGCATGGAAGAAAGTCTCGGAAAAAAAAAAGATTCAAGGACTCCCCCACAACCCAAAAAAAAAAAGCCTACAGCACCTGGTATTCCCAGGCGGTCTCCCATCCAGGTACTAACCAGGCCCACCCTGCTTAGCCTCCGAGATCAGGCGCTTTCAGGGTGATGTGGCCGTAGGCGATAACCATGGCTGTCCTTAACTCTCTTGAAGATAGCATGGAAGAAAGTCTCGGGAAAAAAAAAAGATTCAAGGACTCCCCCACAACCCAAAATAAAAAGCCTACAGCACCTTGTATTCCCAGGCAGTCTCCCATTCAGGTACTAACCAGGCCCGACCCTGCTTAGCCTCTGAGATCAGACGAGATTGGGCGCTTTCAGGGTGATGTGGCCGTAGGCGATACCAATGGCTGTCCTTAACTCTCTTGAAGATAGCATGGCAGAAAGTCTCGGAAAAAAAAAGATTCAAGGACTCCCCCACAACCCCAAAAAAAAGCCTACAGCACCTTGTATTCCCAGGCGGTCTCCCATCCAGGTACTAACCAGGCCCGACCCTGCTTAGCCTCCGAAATCAGACGAGATCGGGCGCTTTTAGGGTGATGTGGCCGTAGGCGATAACCATGGCTGTACTTAACTCTCTTGAAGATAGCATGGAAGAAAGTCTCAGAAAAAAAAAAGATTCAAGGACTCCCCCACAACCCAAAAAAAAAAAGCCTACAGCAGCTGGTATTCCCAGGCGGTCTCACATCCAGGCCAGACCCTGCTTAGCCTCCGAGATCGGGCGCTTTCAGGGTGATGTGGCCGTAGGCGATAACCATGGCTGTCCTTAACTCTCTTGAAGATAGCATGGAAGAAAGTCTCGAAAAAAAAAAAGATTCAAGGACTCCCCCACAACCCAAAAAAAAAAGCCTACAGCACCTGGTATTCCCAGGCGGTCTCCCATCCAAGTACTAACCAGGCCCGACCCTGCTTAGCCTCCGAGAGCAGACGAGATTGAGCGCTTTCAGGGTGATGTGGCCGTAGGCAATAACCATGGCTGTCCTTAACTCTCTTGAAGATAGCATGGAAGAAAGACTGGGGAAAAAAAGAGATTCAAGGACTCCACCACAACAACCAAAACAAAAAAGCCTACAGCACCTGGTATTCCCAGGCGGTCTCCCATCCAGGAACTAACCAGGCCCGACCCTGCTTAGCCTCCGAGATCAGACGAGATCGGGCGCTTTCAGAGTGATGTGGCCGTAGGCGATAACCATGGCTGTCCTTAACTCTCTTGAAGATAGCATGGAAGAAAGACTGGGGAAAAAAAGAGATTCAAGGACTCCACCACAACAAAAAAGCCTACAGCACCTGGTATTCCCAGGCGGTCTCCCATCCAGGTACTAACCAGGCCCGACCCTGCTTAGCCTCCGAGATCAGACGAGATCGGGCGCTTTCAAGGTGATGTGGCCGTAGGCGATAACCATGGCTGTCCTTAACTCTCTTGAAGATAGCATGGAAGAAAGACTGGGGGAAAAAAGAGATTCAAGACTCCACCAAAACAAAAAAGCCTACAGCACCTGGTATTCCCAGGCGGTCTCCCATCCAGGTACTAACCAGGCCCGACCCTGCTTAGCCTCCGAGATCAGACGAGATCGGGCGCTTTCAAGGTGATGTGGCCGTAGGCGATAACCATGGCTGTCCTTAACTCTCTTGAAGATAGCATGGAAGAAAGACTGGGGGAAAAAAGAGATTCAAGACTCCACCAAAACAAAAAAGCCTACAGCACCTGGTATTCCCAGGCGGTCTCCCATCCAGGTACTAACCAGGCCCGACCCTGCTTAGCCTCCGAGATCAGACGAGATCGGGCGCTTTCGGGAGTGACGTCATCGCCGCTCCAGCCAATCACAGCGCTGGAGCGGCGATACCCGGAAGACACGCCGGAGCAAGATGACATCCTGCTCGGCGTGGACCAGGTAAGTGGTACACACCTCGTTCCGAGGTAAGTATTTCATAATAGGCTAGTATGCGATGCATACTAGCCTATTATGCCTTTTGCATTGCAGGTTTGGGGGGGAAAAAAAAAAGTTTATGCGGTTTACAACCGCTTTAACTCTCTTGAAGATAGCATGGAAGAAAGACTGGGGGAAAAAAGAGATTCAAGACTCCACCAAAACAAAAAAGCCTACAGCACCTTGTATTCCCAGGCAGTCTCCCATCCAGGTACTAACCAGGCCCGACCTTGCTTAGCCTCCGAGATCAGACGAGATCGGGCGCTTTCAAGGTGATGTGGCCGTAGGCGATAACCATGGCTGTCCTTAACTCTCTTGAAGATAGCATGGAAGAAAGACTGGGGGAAAAAAGAGATTCAAGACTCCACCAAAACAAAAAAGCCTACAGCACCTGGTATTCCCAGGCGGTCTCCCATCCAGGTACTAACCAGGCCCGACCCTGCTTAGCCTCCGAGATCAGACGAGATCGGGCGCTTTCAAGGTGATGTGGCCGTAGGCGATAACCATGGCTGTCCTTAACTCTCTTGAAGATAGCATGGAAGAAAGACTGGGGGAAAAAAGAGATTCAAGGACTCCACCACAACAAAAAAGCCTACAGCACCTGGTATTCCCAGGCGGTCTCCCATCCAGGTACTAACCAGGCCCGACCCTGCTTAGCCTCCGAGATCAGACGAGATCGGGCGCTTTCAAGGTGATGTGGCCGTAGGCGATAACCATGGCTGTCCTTAACTCTCTTGAAGATAGCATGGAAGAAAGACTGGGGGAAAAAAGAGATTCAAGACTCCACCAAAACAAAAAAGCCTACAGCACCTGGTATTCCCAGGCGGTCTCCCATCCAGGTACTAACCAGGCCCGACCCTGCTTAGCCTCCGAGATCAGACGAGATCGGGCGCTTTCAAGGTGATGTGGCCGTAGGCGATAACCATGGCTGTCCTTAACTCTCTTGAAGATAGCATGGAAGAAAGACTGGGGGAAAAAAGAGATTCAAGACTCCACCAAAACAAAAAAGCCTACAGCACCTGGTATTCCCAGGCGGTCTCCCATCCAGGTACTAACCAGGCCCGACCCTGCTTAGCCTCCGAGATCAGACGAGATCGGGCGCTTTCAAGGTGATGTGGCCGTAGGCGATAACCATGGCTGTCCTTAACTCTCTTGAAGATAGCATGGAAGAAAGACTGGGGGAAAAAAGAGATTCAAGACTCCACCAAAACAAAAAAGCCTACAGCACCTGGTATTCCCAGGCGGTCTCCCATCCAGGTACTAACCAGGCCCGACCCTGCTTAGCCTCCGAGATCAGACGAGATCGGGCGCTTTCAAGGTGATGTGGCCGTAGGCGATAACCATGGCTGTCCTTAACTCTCTTGAAGATAGCATGGAAGAAAGACTGGGGGAAAAAAGAGATTCAAGACTCCACCAAAACAAAAAAGCCTACAGCACCTGGTATTCCCAGGCGGTCTCCCATCCAGGTACTAACCAGGCCCGACCCTGCTTAGCCTCCGAGATCAGACGAGATCGGGCGCTTTCAAGGTGATGTGGCCGTAGGCGATAACCATGGCTGTCCTTAACTCTCTTGAAGATAGCATGGAAGAAAGACTGGGGGAAAAAAGAGATTCAAGACTCCACCAAAACAAAAAAGCCTACAGCACCTGGTATTCCCAGGCGGTCTCCCATCCAGGTACTAACCAGGCCCGACCCTGCTTAGCCTCCGAGATCAGACGAGATCGGGCGCTTTCAAGGTGATGTGGCCGTAGGCGATAACCATGGCTGTCCTTAACTCTCTTGAAGATAGCATGGAAGAAAGACTGGGGGAAAAAAGAGATTCAAGACTCCACCAAAACAAAAAAGCCTACAGCACCTGGTATTCCCAGGCGGTCTCCCATCCAGGTACTAACCAGGCCCGACCTTGCTTAGCCTCCGAGATCAGACGAGATCGGGCGCTTTCAAGGTGATGTGGCCGTAGGCGATAACCATGGCTGTCCTTAACTCTCTTGAAGATAGCATGGAAGAAAGACTGGGGGAAAAAAGAGATTCAAGACTCCACCAAAACAAAAAAGCCTACAGCACCTGGTATTCCCAGGCGGTCTCCCATCCAGGTACTAACCAGGCCCGACCCTGCTTAGCCTCCGAGATCAGACGAGATCGGGCGCTTTCAAGGTGATGTGGCCGTAGGCGATAACCATGGCTGTCCTTAACTCTCTTGAAGATAGCATGGAAGAAAGACTGGGGGAAAAAAGAGATTCAAGGACTCCACCACAACAAAAAAGCCTACAGCACCTGGTATTCCCAGGCGGTCTCCCATCCAGGTACTAACCAGGCCCGACCCTGCTTAGCCTCCGAGATCAGACGAGATCGGGCGCTTTCAAGGTGATGTGGCCGTAGGCGATAACCATGGCTGTCCTTAACTCTCTTGAAGATAGCATGGAAGAAAGACTGGGGGAAAAAAGAGATTCAAGACTCCACCAAAACAAAAAAGCCTACAGCACCTGGTATTCCCAGGCGGTCTCCCATCCAGGTACTAACCAGGCCCGACCCTGCTTAGCCTCCGAGATCAGACGAGATCGGGCGCTTTCAAGGTGATGTGGCCGTAGGCGATAACCATGGCTGTCCTTAACTCTCTTGAAGATAGCATGGAAGAAAGACTGGGGGAAAAAAGAGATTCAAGGACTCCACCACAACAAAAAAGCCTACAGCACCTGGTATTCCCAGGCGGTCTCCCATCCAGGTACTAACCAGGCCCGACCCTGCTTAGCCTCCGAGATCAGACGAGATCGGGCGCTTTCAAGGTGATGTGGCCGTAGGCGATAACCATGGCTGTCCTTAACTCTCTTGAAGATAGCATGGAAGAAAGACTGGGGGAAAAAAGAGATTCAAGACTCCACCAAAACAAAAAAGCCTACAGCACCTGGTATTCCCAGGCGGTCTCCCATCCAGGTACTAACCAGGCCCGACCCTGCTTAGCCTCCGAGATCAGACGAGATCGGGCGCTTTCAAGGTGATGTGGCCGTAGGCGATAACCATGGCTGTCCTTAACTCTCTTGAAGATAGCATGGAAGAAAGACTGGGGGAAAAAAGAGATTCAAGACTCCACCAAAACAAAAAAGCCTACAGCACCTGGTATTCCCAGGCGGTCTCCCATCCAGGTACTAACCAGGCCCGACCCTGCTTAGCCTCCGAGATCAGACGAGATCGGGCGCTTTCAAGGTGATGTGGCCGTAGGCGATAACCATGGCTGTCCTTAACTCTCTTGAAGATAGCATGGAAGAAAGACTGGGGGAAAAAAGAGATTCAAGACTCCACCAAAACAAAAAAGCCTACAGCACCTGGTATTCCCAGGCGGTCTCCCATCCAGGTACTAACCAGGCCCGACCCTGCTTAGCCTCCGAGATCAGACGAGATCGGGCGCTTTCAAGGTGATGTGGCCGTAGGCGATAACCATGGCTGTCCTTAACTCTCTTGAAGATAGCATGGAAGAAAGACTGGGGGAAAAAAGAGATTCAAGACTCCACCAAAACAAAAAAGCCTACAGCACCTGGTATTCCCAGGCGGTCTCCCATCCAGGTACTAACCAGGCCCGACCCTGCTTAGCCTCCGAGATCAGACGAGATCGGGCGCTTTCAAGGTGATGTGGCCGTAGGCGATAACCATGGCTGTCCTTAACTCTCTTGAAGATAGCATGGAAGAAAGACTGGGGGAAAAAAGAGATTCAAGACTCCACCAAAACAAAAAAGCCTACAGCACCTGGTATTCCCAGGCGGTCTCCCATCCAGGTACTAACCAGGCCCGACCCTGCTTAGCCTCCGAGATCAGACGAGATCGGGCGCTTTCAAGGTGATGTGGCCGTAGGCGATAACCATGGCTGTCCTTAACTCTCTTGAAGATAGCATGGAAGAAAGACTGGGGGAAAAAAGAGATTCAAGACTCCACCAAAACAAAAAAGCCTACAGCACCTGGTATTCCCAGGCGGTCTCCCATCCAGGTACTAACCAGGCCCGACCCTGCTTAGCCTCCGAGATCAGACGAGATCGGGCGCTTTCAAGGTGATGTGGCCGTAGGCGATAACCATGGCTGTCCTTAACTCTCTTGAAGATAGCATGGAAGAAAGACTGGGGGAAAAAAGAGATTCAAGACTCCACCAAAACAAAAAAGCCTACAGCACCTGGTATTCCCAGGCGGTCTCCCATCCAGGTACTAACCAGGCCCGACCCTGCTTAGCCTCCGAGATCAGACGAGATCGGGCGCTTTCAAGGTGATGTGGCCGTAGGCGATAACCATGGCTGTCCTTAACTCTCTTGAAGATAGCATGGAAGAAAGACTGGGGGAAAAAAGAGATTCAAGACTCCACCAAAACAAAAAAGCCTACAGCACCTGGTATTCCCAGGCGGTCTCCCATCCAGGTACTAACCAGGCCCGACCCTGCTTAGCCTCCGAGATCAGACGAGATCGGGCGCTTTCAAGGTGATGTGGCCGTAGGCGATAACCATGGCTGTCCTTAACTCTCTTGAAGATAGCATGGAAGAAAGACTGGGGGAAAAAAGAGATTCAAGACTCCACCAAAACAAAAAAGCCTACAGCACCTGGTATTCCCAGGCGGTCTCCCATCCAGGTACTAACCAGGCCCGACCCTGCTTAGCCTCCGAGATCAGACGAGATCGGGCGCTTTCAAGGTGATGTGGCCGTAGGCGATAACCATGGCTTCAAGGTGATGTGGCCGTAGGCGATAACCATGGCTGTCCTTAACTCTCTTGAAGATAGCATGGAAGAAAGACTGGGGGAAAAAAGAGATTCAAGACTCCACCAAAACAAAAAAGCCTACAGCACCTGGTATTCCCAGGCGGTCTCCCATCCAGGTACTAACCAGGCCCGACCCTGCTTAGCCTCCGAGATCAGACGAGATCGGGCGCTTTCAAGGTGATGTGGCCGTAGGCGATAACCATGGCTGTCCTTAACTCTCTTGAAGATAGCATGGAAGAAAGACTGGGGGAAAAAAGAGATTCAAGACTCCACCAAAACAAAAAAGCCTACAGCACCTGGTATTCCCAGGCGGTCTCCCATCCAGGTACTAACCAGGCCCGACCCTGCTTAGCCTCCGAGATCAGACGAGATCGGGCGCTTTCAAGGTGATGTGGCCGTAGGCGATAACCATGGCTGTCCTTAACTCTCTTGAAGATAGCATGGAAGAAAGACTGGGGGAAAAAAGAGATTCAAGACTCCACCAAAACAAAAAAGCCTACAGCACCTGGTATTCCCAGGCGGTCTCCCATCCAGGTACTAACCAGGCCCGACCCTGCTTAGCCTCCGAGATCAGACGAGATCGGGCGCTTTCAAGGTGATGTGGCCGTAGGCGATAACCATGGCTGTCCTTAACTCTCTTGAAGATAGCATGGAAGAAAGACTGGGGGAAAAAAGAGATTCAAGACTCCACCAAAACAAAAAAGCCTACAGCACCTGGTATTCCCAGGCGGTCTCCCATCCAGGTACTAACCAGGCCCGACCCTGCTTAGCCTCCGAGATCAGACGAGATCGGGCGCTTTCAAGGTGATGTGGCCGTAGGCGATAACCATGGCTGTCCTTAACTCTCTTGAAGATAGCATGGAAGAAAGACTGGGGGAAAAAAGAGATTCAAGACTCCACCAAAACAAAAAAGCCTACAGCACCTGGTATTCCCAGGCGGTCTCCCATCCAGGTACTAACCAGGCCCGACCCTGCTTAGCCTCCGAGATCAGACGAGATCGGGCGCTTTCAAGGTGATGTGGCCGTAGGCGATAACCATGGCTGTCCTTAACTCTCTTGAAGATAGCATGGAAGAAAGACTGGGGGAAAAAAGAGATTCAAGGACTCCACCAAAACAAAAAAGCCTACAGCACCTGGTATTCCCAGGCGGTCTCCCATCCAGGTACTAACCAGGCCCGACCCTGCTTAGCCTCCGAGATCAGACGAGATCGGGCGCTTTCAAGGTGATGTGGCCGTAGGCGATAACCATGGCTGTCCTTAACTCTCTTGAAGATAGCATGGAAGAAAGACTGGGGGAAAAAAGAGATTCAAGACTCCACCAAAACAAAAAAGCCTACAGCACCTGGTATTCCCAGGCGGTCTCCCATCCAGGTACTAACCAGGCCCGACCCTGCTTAGCCTCCGAGATCAGACGAGATCGGGCGCTTTCAAGGTGATGTGGCCGTAGGCGATAACCATGGCTGTCCTTAACTCTCTTGAAGATAGCATGGAAGAAAGACTGGGGGAAAAAAGAGATTCAAGACTCCACCAAAACAAAAAAGCCTACAGCACCTGGTATTCCCAGGCGGTCTCCCATCCAGGTACTAACCAGGCCCGACCCTGCTTAGCCTCCGAGATCAGACGAGATCGGGCGCTTTCAAGGTGATGTGGCCGTAGGCGATAACCATGGCTGTCCTTAACTCTCTTGAAGATAGCATGGAAGAAAGACTGGGGGAAAAAAGAGATTCAAGACTCCACCAAAACAAAAAAGCCTACAGCACCTGGTATTCCCAGGCGGTCTCCCATCCAGGTACTAACCAGGCCCGACCCTGCTTAGCCTCCGAGATCAGACGAGATCGGGCGCTTTCAAGGTGATGTGGCCGTAGGCGATAACCATGGCTGTCCTTAACTCTCTTGAAGATAGCATGGAAGAAAGACTGGGGGAAAAAAGAGATTCAAGACTCCACCAAAACAAAAAAGCCTACAGCACCTGGTATTCCCAGGCGGTCTCCCATCCAGGTACTAACCAGGCCCGACCCTGCTTAGCCTCCGAGATCAGACGAGATCGGGCGCTTTCAAGGTGATGTGGCCGTAGGCGATAACCATGGCTGTCCTTAACTCTCTTGAAGATAGCATGGAAGAAAGACTGGGGGAAAAAAGAGATTCAAGACTCCACCAAAACAAAAAAGCCTACAGCACCTGGTATTCCCAGGCGGTCTCCCATCCAGGTACTAACCAGGCCCGACCCTGCTTAGCCTCCGAGATCAGACGAGATCGGGCGCTTTCAAGGTGATGTGGCCGTAGGCGATAACCATGGCTGTCCTTAACTCTCTTGAAGATAGCATGGAAGAAAGACTGGGGGAAAAAAGAGATTCAAGACTCCACCAAAACAAAAAAGCCTACAGCACCTGGTATTCCCAGGCGGTCTCCCATCCAGGTACTAACCAGGCCCGACCCTGCTTAGCCTCCGAGATCAGACGAGATCGGGCGCTTTCAAGGTGATGTGGCCGTAGGCGATAACCATGGCTGTCCTTAACTCTCTTGAAGATAGCATGGAAGAAAGACTGGGGGAAAAAAGAGATTCAAGACTCCACCAAAACAAAAAAGCCTACAGCACCTGGTATTCCCAGGCGGTCTCCCATCCAGGTACTAACCAGGCCCGACCCTGCTTAGCCTCCGAGATCAGACGAGATCGGGCGCTTTCAAGGTGATGTGGCCGTAGGCGATAACCATGGCTGTCCTTAACTCTCTTGAAGATAGCATGGAAGAAAGACTGGGGGAAAAAAGAGATTCAAGACTCCACCAAAACAAAAAAGCCTACAGCACCTGGTGTTCCCAGGCGGTCTCCCATCCAGGTACTAACCAGGCCCGACCCTGCTTAGCCTCCGAGATCAGACGAGATTGGGCGCTTTCAAGGTGATGTGGCCGTAGGCGATAACCATGGCTGTCCTTAACTCTCTTGAAGATAGCATGGAAGAAAGACTGGGGGAAAAAAGAGATTCAAGGACTCCACCACAACAAAAAAGCCTACAGCACCTGGTACTCCCAGGCGGTCTCCCATCCAGGTACTAACCAGGCCCGACCCTGCTTAGCCTCCGAGATCAGACAAGATCAGGCGCTTTCAAGGTGATGTGGCCGTAGGCGATAACCATGGCTGTCCTTAACTCTCTTGAAGATAGCATGGAAGAAAGACTGGGGGAAAAAAGAGATTCAAGACTCCACCAAAACAAAAAAGCCTACATCACCTGGTATTCCCAGGCGGTCTCCCATCCAGGTACTAACCAGGCCCGACCTTGCTTAGCCTCCGAGATCAGACGAGATCGGGCGCTTTCAAGGTGATGTGGCCGTAGGCGATAACCATGGCTGTCCTTAACTCTCTTGAAGATAGCATGGAAGAAAGACTGGGGGAAAAAAGAGATTCAAGACTCCACCAAAACAAAAAAGCCTACAGCACCTGGTATTCCCAGGCGGTCTCCCATCCAGGTACTAACCAGGCCCGACCCTGCTTAGCCTCCGAGATCAGACGAGATCGGGCGCTTTCAAGGTGATGTGGCCGTAGGCGATAACCATGGCTGTCCTTAACTCTCTTGAAGATAGCATGGAAGAAAGACTGGGGGAAAAAAGAGATTCAAGACTCCACCAAAACAAAAAAGCCTACAGCACCTGGTATTCCCAGGCGGTCTCCCATCCAGGTACTAACCAGGCCCGACCTTGCTTAGCCTCCGAGATCAGACGAGATCGGGCGCTTTCAAGGTGATGTGGCCGTAGGCGATAACCATGGCTGTCCTTAACTCTCTTGAAGATAGCATGGAAGAAAGACTGGGGGAAAACAGAGATTCAAGGACTCCACCACAACAAAAAAGCCTACAGCACCTGGTATTCCCAGGCGGTCTCCCATCCAGGTACTAACCAGGCCCGACCCTGCTTAGCCTCCGAGATCAGACGAGATCGGGCGCTTTCAAGGTGATGTGGCCGTAGGCAATAACCATGGCTGTCCTTAACTCTCTTGAAGATAGCATGGAAGAAAGACTGGGGGAAAAAAGAGATTCAAGACTCCACCAAAACAAAAAAGCCTACAGCACCTGGTATTCCCAGGCGGTCTCCCATCCAGGTACTAACCAAGCCCGACCTTGCTTAGCCTCCGAGATCAGACGAGATCGGGCGCTTTCAAGGTGATGTGGCCATAGGCGATAACCATGGCTGTCATTAACTCTCTTGAAGATAGCATGGAAGAAAGACTGGGGGGAAAAAAGAGATTCAAGACTCCACCAAAACAAAAAAGCCTACAGCACCTGGTATTCCCAGGCGGTCTCCCATCCAGGTACTAACCAGGCCCGACCCTGCTTAGCCTCCGAGATCAGACGAGATCGGGCGCTTTCAAGGTGATGTGGCCGTAGGCAATAACCATGGCTGTCCTTAACTCTCTTGAAGATAGCATGGAAGAAAGACTGGGGGAAAAAAGAGATTCAAGACTCCACCAAAACAAAAAAGCCTACAGCACCTGGTATTCCCAGGCGGTCTCCCATCCAGGTACTAACCAGGCCCGACCTTGCTTAGCCTCCGAGATCAGACAAGATCGGGCGCTTTCAAGGTGATGTGGCCGTATGCGATAACCATGGCTGTCCTTAACTCTCTTGAAGATAGCATGGAAGAAAGACTGGGGGAAAAAAGAGATTCAAGGACTCCACCACAACAAAAAAGCCTACAGCACCTGGTATTCCCAGGCGGTCTCCCATCCAGGTACTAACCAGGCCCGACCCTGCTTAGCCTCCGAGATCAGACGAGATCGGGCGCTTTCAAGGTGATGTGGCCGTAGGCGATAACCATGGCTGTCCTTAACTCTCTTGAAGATAGCATGGAAGAAAGACTGGGGGAAAAAAAGAGATTCAAGACTCCACCAAAACAAAAAAGCCTACAGCACCTGGTATTCCCAGGCGGTCTCCCATCCAGGCCCGACCTTGCTTAGCCTCCGAGATCAGACGAGATCGGGCGCTTTCAAGGTGATGTGGCCGTAGGCGATAACCATGGCTGTCCTTAACTCTCTTGAAGATAGCATGGAAGAAAGACTGGGGGAAAAAAGAGATTCAAGACTCCACCAAAACAAAAAAGCCTACAGCACCTGGTATTCCCAGGCGGTCTCCCATCCAGGTACTAACCAGGCCCGACCCTGCTTAGCCTCCGAGATCAGACGAGATCGGGCGCTTTCAAGGTGATGTGGCCGTAGGCGATAACCATGGCTGTCCTTAACTCTCTTGAAGATAGCATGGAAGAAAGACTGGGGGAAAAAAGAGATTCAAGACTCCACCAAAACAAAAAAGCCTACAGCACCTGGTATTCCCAGGCGGTCTCCCATCCAGGTACTAACCAGGCCCGACCCTGCTTAGCCTCCGAGATCAGACGAGATCGGGCGCTTTCAAGGTGATGTGGCCGTAGGCGATAACCATGGCTGTCCTTAACTCTCTTGAAGATAGCATGGAAGAAAGACTGGGGGAAAAAAGAGATTCAAGACTCCACCAAAACAAAAAAGCCTACAGCACCTGGTATTCCCAGGCGGTCTCCCATCCAGGTACTAACCAGGCCCGACCCTGCTTAGCCTCCGAGATCAGACGAGATCGGGCGCTTTCAAGGTGATGTGGCCGTAGGCAATAACCATGGCTGTCCTTAACTCTCTTGAAGATAGCATGGAAGAAAGACTGGGGGAAAAAAGAGATTCAAGACTCCACCAAAACAAAAAAGCCTACAGCACCTGGTATTCCCAGGCGGTCTCCCATCCAGGTACTAACCAGGCCGACCCTGCTTAGCCTCCGAGATCAGACGAGATCGGGCGCTTTCAAGGTGATGTGGCCGTAGGCGATAACCATGGCTGTCCTTAACTCTCTTGAAGATAGCATGGAAGAAAGAC
>NC_053496.1:155060645-155122201 GCF_905171775.1 Rana temporaria | reverse complement strand
AGTAGGTAAATGGGGTGTAAAGGAGAACTAGGAGCAGAAATGTGTTTCTCTCCAGCGGGTGGTAGTGCAGAAAAGAAAAACCCTATCCAGATCAATTCAATTGTGGGATCGAGCATTCCTGCGGTCAACTGTGCGCCATTCTTGCTCCATACCCCCAATGTTGCTTTTATGGTGCGGCGGTGGCTGTGGTTCAGGAACAATTTCCCAGGACTGTAACAGGGCCAAGCCTTTTGCCATGGAGTCTATCACATAGTCCTTGTCATCTTTTGTGACAATTAACTTTGTCGGGAAGCCCCATTTATAGCTCAATTTGTGATTTCTCAGTGCTTTAGTAATCGTGACAAGGTTTCTACGTTTCTGTAGTGTATATTGTGACAAATCAGTGTAAAATTGTAGATTCGAGTATGGGGCCGGAACTTTGTCTTTCTGCCGGGAAACTGCCATGAGCCTTTCCTTAGTGTGGTAAAAGTGTAGACGGAGTATGACATCTCTTGGGATGGAGTCAGGTAGATAGGCAGGTTTAGGGAGTCTGTGAATTCTATCTATCGTGAAGTCAAGTTCAGACAGATCAGGCAGTAAACTTGTAAGTAGCTGGGCCATGTAGCCGCGCAGCTCTGGTTGTTTAATAGACTCAGGGATCCCCCTGACCTTGAGGTTGTTCCTCCGTGATCTATCTTCAATTTCTGCCATTTTGGCCTTAAGAATATCAATATCATCCTCAGCAGATTCATTAGCATCAACTAGGGCGTTTATGGTAGAGGCATATTCCCCCATTTTGTTCTCCACATGTGAGACTCTGTCAGCCACATTGCTCAGGTCAGTGCTAAATTTATGGACACATGAAACCATGTCCGAATGTAGGGAACTCCTAAGAGACACCAGCATCTCCTTTAAAACAGTATCCATCACTGGCTTATTCGCGGTGGGGAAGAGATCAATGGAATCTGGCAGTTCTCTGGTGTCATCACCCGAGTCTGTAGGGGAGCTTACCTCCGTTGCTGTTCCTGTGGCATCCGAGCGGAACCTTGCCTTCTCAGGGCTGCCCGATGAGGGAGTAGCAGGAGAAGAGTGGAGATGTTTAGGAGGGCTGCTCCGTTTTGCTCCCTTCCCCGGCTGGTGTGGATGCTGGAGTGAAGGTTGGAAGGCCCTGGGTTGAGGCGTGGAAGACGCGCCAGCGCCATCTTGTTTGGCCTCGAGGGAGAAAAACTCCGTCAGCTTGGTTGGACGGCTCCCGTCCTTTTTGCATCTCGTCATGGTCACCGCCGCTTGCCCGGGATCTTAGGCAGTAGAACGCCCGTTTTCCGAGTCAGGCTGCTCGCTGGATGGGCTGCTATGTGCCGCTGTATCGTCGCTGGAGCCGGAGGTCAGTTACAACGCGTCCATCCTGGTCTCCGGCTAGCTCCGCCCCCCTATATATATTTTTTTTATAACACCCTAGAGAATAAAATGGCAGTCTTTGCAATACTTTTTGTCACACCGTATTTGCGCAGCAGTCTTACAAGCGCACTTTTTTTGGAAAACATTCACTTTTTTTAAATTAAAAAATAAGACAACAAAAAATTTGGCCCAATTTTTTTATATATTGTGAAAGATAATGTTACGCCGAGTAAAATGATACCCAACATGTCACGCTTAAAAATTGCGCCCGCTCGTGGCATGGCTTCAAACTTTTACCCTTAAAAATCTCGATAGGCGACGTTTAAAAAATTCTACAGGTTGCATTTTTTGAGTTACAGAGTAGGCCTAAGGCTAAAATTATTGCTCTCGCTCTAACGATCGCGGCGATACCTCACTTGTGTGGTTTGAATACCGTTTTCATATGCGGGCGCTACTCGCGTATGCGTTCGCTTCTACGCGCAAGCTCGTCGGGACAGGGCGCTTTAAAACATTTTTTTTTTGCTTTTCGCATTTATTTTTATTTATTTTACAATTTTTAACACTGAAAAAAAAAAAATATCACTTTTATTCCTATTACAAGGAATGTAAACATCCCTTGTAATAGAAAAAAGCATGACAGGTCCTCTTAAATATGAGATCTGGGGTCAAAAAAACCTCAGATCTCATATTTAGGCTTAAATGCAAAAAAAAAGAAAAAAATTGGAAATGTCATTTTTTCAAATGACAAAAAAAAAAAAAAATGTTTCTTTAAGAGGCTGGTGACGTCACTTCCGCCCAGCAGAGCTATGGGGACGGGCGAAGGAGATTTTTCCTTCAGTCTCGTCCCCGCTCAGCTAGCGAACGGTCGCGATCCCCTCCGCCGCTACGGTAAGCGGCGGAGGGCGCGGGAGAGCGGCGGGAGGGGGGGGCCCTCTCCCGCCACCGATAACGGCGATCTTGCGGCGAATGTGCCGCGGAGACCGCCATTATCGAGATATTCATCTTTAAAGTGAGGATGTATAACGACGGTGGCCGGTCGGCAAGTAGTTAAAGTATCACCTTCATACAAACCTGGTCAAAGTATTACCTCGGGTTAGAGGACTTCTGTTATTTTAAATCACCTTTTCCATCATGGAATATAACACCCCCCCCCCCCCCCTCCCCAAACACACACACACACTGAAATAACATATTATACATGATAAAAACCCATTGGTATAATAGAGGGCATATGTAAACACTGAAACTCTGTGCATTTATTTATGTTTCAAAATTGTTATTATTTTCCAATGGTATGTGTAGCGCTACCCCCTCAGGAGCCGCTGGTTAGATTGGGACGGCGTGTTATGTTACCTCTGTGATGCGTCTAGGGATGATAATGATGATGAGGGTGGCCAGCAGCCGGAGCGGATGGCTGTGTGAGAGGAGAGCTCCGTCCACAGAACCTCCATCCAGCGACATCCAGAGCTTAAACCAGCCAGTTTTTTTCTACCTGACCTCCGCAGACTTCCCAGGGGGAGAAGGAGCAACGATGGGGAAGCGGAAGCAAGATAGGAAGCCCAGAAAGCTTACAGACTTCTACCCCGCAGCGAGCACACCTAGGCCGCAAGATGGCGCCGGGGCCTCGGCCTCGCAGCGCGGCTCCGACGGCGGCGGACGCCAGCATAGCCCATCGCACCTGACGAGCGGTTCTCCATCCCAGCGAACAGGGGGGGGAAGCGGGGGCTCCACGCCGACCCCGTCCCCACTGAACAGCCCGCAGAAATCTGCTTTGAGGAGATCGGAGGAACACAGATATGCAGGTGAGCAAGATGACACCTGCAACTCCCAAAACAGCACAAGAGATTTTGTGGAACAGATCCACGAGTTCCCTACTTCTGGGGTCCCGCTTAGTGACACAGTTATGAAGGACATGCTGGTAACCCTTAGGGGGTCTATGCATAGAGACATGATGCAGTGTGTATCGCAGCTGAAGCATGAGGTGTCAGCCATTGGAGACAGGATAAGCCACGTGGAGGATAAAATGGGTGATTTTACCATAGCTCACAATGACTTGGTAGAGGCACATTATGAGGCAGAGGGGGATATCCAGGCCATGCGTGAAAAATTGGCGGACTTGGAAGATAGGTCCAGAAGGAACAATATAAAATTGCGGGGGGTAGAGGAGTCAGTACCACCATCAGACCTAAGGCAATATGTGCAAGAATTCATAGCGGCCATCCTGCCTGATGCCCCTGGAACTGAGATCATTGTAGACAGAGCACACCGCCTCCCCAAACCTAAATTTCTGCCTGAGAAAGTCCCCAGGGATGTCATTGCCCGCATTCATTTTTTCCATATTAAAGATGATTTAATGCGCTTTGCGAGGAAAAACCATCCCCTCCCTGCTCCATACTCGGACATTTCAATCTATTCGGATTTATCACAATTCACCATGATGGCACGCAAAAATTTGACCTCCATTACTAAGATCCTGCAAAATAACAAGATCACATACTCATGGGGCTTCCCCACTAAGCTGCTGATCACAAGAGATAACCGCACCTTTGTTATAAGAAATATTGATGAGGGACTGGAACTAGCCAAAAAATGGAACCTTCTTCCAGCAGAAGCTCCTACTTCTCTTCCCAAAACCACACATGCTCGGTTATCCCCTGACTGGAGCACCACTTGAAATGCATTGTATTTTAGCATTGAATGCTTTCTTCTTCCACACCTCACCCGAGGCTGGTTTAAGATGACAACTGTAGTCATCTTTTTTTTCTCCCTATGTTTGGTTCTGTTGGGAGCTCATACCCCCCCATGAGAAATGCGAGGGACACTCGCACTCTGTGAAAGTCTTCACATTTTTATGTGTTGTTTGACATTTTTGCTCTTTTATTTTTTTGTTTGGTCTGTTTTTCTCTCCCCCCCTTCTCTCTTTTTTCTATTCAACATATTGCCTGAAGAATATGATACCATACCTGCCTGCTACGCAATTCTCCTACTTCGTATGTATCCAGCCGTTCGCATTAATGTTGAGATATGGACACCCATCTCCACCTCGATAGCACCATCTACAGGTAACTTTTTAGTACTACACATGGAAGAACTATTTATCAGCAGCAATGAAAAATCTAGACTTGCACCTTTAATATGTCTTTGTCTATAGTATCCATGAACGTGCATGGGCTAAATAGTCCGTATAAACGAAGTGCTATGTGGAGGGAGGCTATCAAACTTAAAGGGGAAATTCTATGTGCACAGGAAACCCACTTTATGACTGCAAAACAACCGAAATGCACCCACAGGGCCTTCCCTCACATCTTTCAGGCAACAGCAGCAGTTAAAAAAAGGGGAGTGTTAATTGCAATTAAGCAATCTATTACTTTCCAGCTACATGAAGTGTTTACAGACCCGAATGGCAGGTATATCATCCTGATATGCGATTTAAACAACTCCACATATACCTTGGTGAACGTATATGCCCCTAACCGCAGACCCCTCTCTTTTCTCAAATCACTGTTAAAAAAAGTTGATAAAATCAAGAAGGGCTCTCTGTTGGTATGCGGAGACTTTAATTGCATTGTTGATAAGCACTTGGACAGCTCTGGCACGAAGCCCTCTTCTAGAAAAGAACTGCAACCGTTACTATCAGAGCACAACCTTTATGACCCTTGGAGATGCCTCAACTCGACAGAAAGAGACTATACCTATTTTTCTTCCCCTCACCGCATATACTCTAGGATTGATCTCATCCTCACGGATTTACCGCTTTTACATAAAGCACAATTAGCCAAAATCCACTCCATTACGTGGTCAGACCACGCCCCGATCTCTTTAGTAGTACAGAATAACTCTCAAGTTCCCCCCACGTACCTTTGGAGAAACAATACTGAACTTCTAACTAATCCTTCTATTATTTCCTCTCTTGATTCTCAATTATCTGAATTTTTTAAATTTAATGATACTGATGGTATAGATGTTTCTATGTTATGGTGCTCACATAAGGCCTTTAGCAGGGGACTGCTTATCCAAGCGGCAGCTCGGGAGAAAAAACGTAGGGGGGCAGTGCTGAACAGCCTCCTCAGGGACCTAAAATCCTTAGAGGACCTTCATAAGTCGACCCCTTCCCCTGCAATAGAATCTGACCTAATAGAATGTAGACAGAAAGTACGCTTAACCCTCTTATCTGGCCACCAAAATTGCTTAAAGAGACTCAAGGCTCAATTTTATGTACACGGTAATAAAGCGGGTAAACTTTTGGCTAGTTATATATCTAGGCGACAACAGAAATCCAACCTGACTTCCATCAGGGACCCCCACACCAACATACTTGAACATCACCCCAATAAAATAGCCAACTCTTTCATGAAATATTACCGTGACCTGTATAATCTCCACTTAGACAGCGACACCCCACAACCGACTCCTTACTCCATTGACTCCTTCCTATCTACAGTGTCACTACCTTCACTGACGGAAGAAGACTTAGCCATGTTAAATTCGCAATTCTCCCAAAAAGAAATTCTGGACACCATCAATTCCCTCCCAAAAAATAAATCCCCAGGGGAGGATGGCTTTTCATCCGAATATTATAGAGCATTTTCCCACCTACTTGTCCCATATATGGAGAGGTTGTTCAGCAAGGTCTCATCCCTAGCCTCCTTCCCAGAGGAAATGTTACAAGCTGTAATCGTGACTCTGCCCAAACCGGGGAAGAAGCCGGACTCACCCCAGAATTTTAGGCCCATCTCCCTCCTTAACACGGATCTAAAGATCTACGCCAAAATCCTGGCCAACAGGTTAGCTAAAATAACTCCCTCCTTGGTCAAAGCGGACCAGGTGGGCTTTGTCAAGGGAAGACAGGCTCCTGACGGCACTAGGAGGCTGTTTAACCTACTTCACATAGCTGAAAGCAAAAAAATCCCCGCAGCTATTCTAGCACTCGACGCCGAAAAGGCTTTTGATAGGGTCCACTGGGGATATCTTCGTGCTACGCTGCAAAAATTTGGCCTTCAGGGACATATCCTATCGGCAATACTAGCCTTATATTCCAACCCATCGGCGAAAGTTTTCACCTCAACTGCTCTTTCAGATAAGTTTTACATTACGAACGGTACCCGCCAGGGGTGCCCTCTATCCCCTATCATCTTTACTCTTATGATGGAGCCCCTGGCGGAAGCCATTAGGACTGATGACTCGATTTCGGGTTTTAAGATAGGGAAAACCACCCACAAAATCGGTCTTTTTGCCGATGACGTAGTTTTAACTCTTACCGACCCGGCTTCTTCCCTGGAGGGCGTATTTGACATATTGACAAGGTATAGCAATGTCTCATATTATAAGTTGAATGTAGTAAAGTCATGCCTGTTGCCTGTAAATCTATCACAGAGACAAATATCTTTCCTGAAAAGTAGATACAAATTTCAATGGATGTCCAAGGCGATCTCCTATCTGGGTGTCCGTTTAGCCTTTCCATCCTCGTATACATATGAGGCAAACTTCCCTAGCTTAATCCACACAGTGAGGAACGATCTACAGCACATTGCCTCTTACGAACTATCGTGGTTAGGGAAGATTGCCGCACTAAAAATGGTGGTACTCCCAAAACTGATCTACTACTTTCGTACTATCCCTGTATGTCTTCCTGAATCTTTCTTTGCACTTATAGACAAACTCTTTAGACAGTTTATATGGAACCGGAAAATGGCTAAGATCCCTTATGTAACAATACAGAAACATAGAAAAAATGGCGGGGCAGGATTCCCAAATGTGAGAAACTATTACAAAGCGGCGATACTAGACCAGAGTAAAGCCTGGTTTGACCAACAGTCTCCCAAACTTTGGGTACACATAGAGAGATCAGTAGTATCTAATAGAGATCTTCCATCCCTCCTTATAGCAAACCTGATCGAAGCTCCTTTAATTTGTCCTAAGCTCCCCTCTATTGAGGCGACGCTTTCTGCTTGGAAAAAACTCCATCTCACAGCCCCCCGGGAGTCTTTACAACACTGTCCCTTGTCTAGTCTACAGGTGTACGAATACCTGATTCCCAACGTTAGAGTAGATCAGTGGCTAAAAAAAGGAATACTCACTTACGAGGACTTGCTAGCAAGGGATCCAGATACACATCAGTTCTCTAAAACACAGATCCATTACTTTCGCTCTAGTCATCCAGATAAGACCTTTTCTTTACATAATGAAGTATGGGAATACCTCAGGTCTAATCACGGGAAGCCTAAAGGTTTGTCTTGGTTTTATAACTTACTACAAAACAATTCTAGATTTAGCAAATCTGCCCACATGTTGAACTGGGAAAGGGATCTGGGCTCTGTCCATTCCATAGAAGAATGGAAAAGGGCAATAGCCAATTGTTATAAAGTCTCTCATTGCTCCAACCACTGGGATCTAATGTTAAAGACGCTCCACAGGTCTTACCTGACTCCGGTGAGGATGTCTCTGATATTTTCCTCAGAGACCAGTGAATGCTGGAGATTATGCGGAGCAAGAGGGAATATATTACATATTCTCTGGGAGTGCAAATCCATTCGCAGTTTTTGGCGTGAAGTTTTTAAACTGATCTCTTCAATAACAGGATTTTTTCTTAAACCTTCCCCTCAATTAGCGCTACTCTTTCTCAACATCCAGACTATCCCTACACAACTTAGAAGCATCATAAGCCATGTTATTATTGCAGCAAGGCTTACGATCACTTCTAAATGGAGGTCCACCTTAGTTCCTAACATCAGTGAAGTTATCCAACGGGTGCAGGAACAGTACTCATATGAAAAGCATTTTGCGGCCCAATCACATTCAATAGCAAAATTTCGTGACCATTGGGATCCATGGACATCTAAATTTCAGATTAACTAGGCAATTAGGTATAAAGTTTACTGATTTGCTGACACATATATGCTGGCAGGCAGGCAAAACGATCACTAGCTATTTACTCTAGTATCACTCTTGAGGCAATCTCTTTTCTCTTCTTCCTCTCCCTCTTTCTACTTCCCTTAGTAGTCTTCCTTTTTCCCTATTCTCCTCCTTTTCTCTTCCTTCCCCCTCATTCTTTGTTTGTTTTCCCTTTGTACCCCTTTGATTTGTTGATTATAACCCTGGTTCATTTCTCGGGTGCTATATTTATAAGCAACCTACATTCTGGGTTAATATCCATTACCATACTACGTGTGGTATAATTTAGATCACCGGATAAGTGTTATGGTGGTAAGATCTATAGTAATCTTGGGGGTCATGCCACCTCCCAACTTGGGAATGTCCAGAGGGGAGGTAACGCCCACATTTAGCGGTAGGGCGTGCTTCCTCATTTACTTATTACTCCTTGGAGACAGGCGTGACCCTACTGGCAATATCTTAATGCTAAGTTTCTCGTTTTGTATTATCTCCTCTACTAATTCTACGCAAATATCCGTTGGTTCTGCATTGACGAATGTTGAAAAACTGTATACGTCTGTATAGAGAATTGCAATTTTTGTATTGTCACTCTTTTTTATGAACCAATAAAAACTAATTGAAAAGATAATGATGATGAGAACAATGACGAAATGTCCAAACAGCAGGGTGTTGTTTTCTGTGCTTTTATTTCTTGCCCAACACGGAAAAAAAGTTAACTTGAAGTAGATAAAGAAAGGTTGGTGAAAGGAGAATTTGCAGAAGCAGTCCTGCCTCCAATGGGACTTTAACTCACGTCGCCACTCCAGCCGGAGTGGGTATAGTGTACCTGGACAGGCCTCTCACACCGACCTGGCAGCCAGGGTATCACTCGGAACCTTTGAGAAGGAACAAGTCTCTGCCACCGACTTGGCTCTAACAGAATTAGAATTAGGAGTGGATCCTCTGCCATAGGCCCTCTACTCAGGAACGTAGACAATAGAGCAAATTCTCTCAACAAATATAATTTGCCTGAATCTCCCTTTAGGTAGACTTCTTAATTTTGAGGTCACCGACTGACAAGTTGCAACATACAACTTCTCAGTGTCCGGCCACCCAGATCCCCAATGGATTGTCTAAGCCCTGTTGGATCACCTGCCTCCGTGTTCACCTCAGACCGACTCCCCACCGAACAGCATAACTCGCTTGGGATTTTCCTCATGAAGGGTGGGGACCCAATAAGTCACTGGGGCCCCGTTGTAGCTTTAGTTGCTTCGGGCCATGAGGGCCCAGAGTCAGGAACTCTGCGTAGCACGTGCGCCCCGGCCTTGTAGGCCATCTCGCCGGGCCTTGTGATGTGCGCACACCCTAAAGGTGGGTGCCGAACCAGGAACGGGCGAAGAATGTCACAAAAATGGTGTCCGCCCCAGAAATACCCTCTCCCAGCATGCCCCGCGAGGGAAACACTCCACTGATTGGCTGCTGGAGAAAGGTGCCTCTGCCTGGACTCCTCTGGCGCCACCTGTCACCCAGAGATGGAAAGATATCTCTGGAACACAAAATGGAACCTCAGGACAGCCCAGCCTGTCATAAACCCAATTTACACAAATCAACATGGATAAGAGCAAGGTAACTCTCTCATACCCCTCTAAATTTAACATAGCACCTGTACTGAAAGTACACAGGCGCTACATATGCATGACATAACAGAGCAAAAATAAACATAGTGACAAACAGAACGGTATCACAACACATGTCATGCAAGGGTTAGAATAAACTACTTCTCGAATACATCTACTGGTAGTAGCACCTGTTCAGCAACACCCTATAGGTACAAAATCTCGCGAACCTCCGAGATCGGGTTTCGTCCCAAGCCCCCCCCCCGCACCCCCAATGGGTACTAACTGTACCCATTGGGAAGGGAAGGGAGTCGACTCCCACCCGTAGGCCCATTCCATGACGTAATGTTCACCAGGGGTTACAGTGATAGGGTGATCAACCAACTTATGAGGCAGGCTGCAACAACTCATACCGTCTACAACAATGTATAGCATTAACAGGGGGAAAGCCCAGCAATAGGCACTACTAAGTTCATGTAATATGGAGAAAATATCAGTGCCTAGGAACAGTTCCCTGACAATACAGGGGATTGTGGGAGAGTAGAAGGGGGTGGAGTAGAAAGGAGAAGAAAGGAAGTGGAGGAAAAGAGAGAGAAAGTACCTGCACACAGTCTGGATCTACATCTTATCAGAACTATCAAGACACGAAAATAGAGTCACCTATTCCCATGTATTTAGCCCATGGATCCTTGATCTCCCTAAACCGGGCAAAATTATCTAAGATAGAGCTCACCATCTTCTCTTGGGACATGATCCACAAAATCTTTTGTTTGGCTGCTATAATTGAGACCTTGGGACGCTTCCATGCCCTAGCTAAGGTAATTTTAGCACCTAAGAAGATGAAGAAGATTAGTTTGCGGGAGGGTTTCGAGGCCTTGCTGATTAACTGGTTGAGAAGAGCCGTTGAGGGAGATCTGGGACTTTGGATGCTATTTGGAAAATTTTGTTCCAAAAGCCTCTGATTTTTGGGCACTCCCACCATATGTGCAGCATGGAGCCCCTCAACAGGCACCCTCAGAAACACAAAGGGAAAGCCGAGGGAAACATAGTGGAGAGCCTGAGGGGAGGTAGGTACCATCTGGTAAAAACCTTCAAACCTTCACTCTCAGGGTGATGTGGCCGTAGGCGATAACTATGGCTGTCCTTAACTCTCTTGAAGATAGCATGGAAGAAAGACTAGAAAAAAAGATTCAAGGACTCCACCACAACAACAAACAAAAGCCCACCCAGGTACTAACCAGGCCCAACCCTGCTTAGCCTCCGAGATCAGACGAGAATGTGGTTCGGTAAGGTCGCGGTCATCAAAATGAACGTTCTACCGCAAATTCTGTACACTTTACAAGCGGTCCCAATCAAGATTCCCCCGGCTTTCTTTGCCTCCTATAGGAAAGCCTGTACTGACTTTGTTTGGCAGGGGGCCCGTCCGCGTCTGAGTAACGTTCGACTCACAACACCTAAGCTTAAAGGAGGAGTAGGATTGCCTGATATTTACAAATACCACTTGGCCTGGACCATACAGAGTGGTCAAAAAGATTGGTTACAGCTTGAACAATTGTTTTCTCCCCTCCGTCTACCCCAACTTCCGTGGATCGCACAGCAAAATGTCCCGGCGGACTGTACAGAACACCCCCTGATCCGCCCCTCCTTACTGGCCTTCAGAGAGGCTTGTAACAAGCATAGATTATCCGACCTATATGGCCCTATGACTCCCCTTAGAATGAACCCTGACTTCACTCCAGGAATGCACCCCGCCTTTTTGGCAGAGGATTGGCCCCACCCCACAGTACAAACAAATCAATGTTTTACTAATGGGCGACTCCTGCTACAATCAGAGCTTGCCTCCAAAATTAACAAGGACGTCTTCCCATTCTGGACGTATGTGCAAATCCGCCACTTCTTTACTAGATTGGCTCCAGGAACGATCTGGTCCAAAGCCGCTACTCCGTTTGAACACATATGCTCAAGCATAGAACCACAGAGACACCTTATCTCGACTATGTCTACCCTTCTGTTTTCTACACACGCGTCTAAAATACATTGGGCTAACCAGCAGTGGGAACGGGATCTCATGCTTGATCTCACGGACACGGAATGGGAGGACATCTACAGGATGGCTCACAAGGGTTCGGTCAATGTCCAGGTACAGGAAAATGCGTACAAAATCCTCTCCAGGTGGTACAAGACCCCTCTTAAACTACACCGCATTAATCCTGCACTTTCAAAGGTCTGTTGGAGATGTAATCTAGAGACGGGATCTTTCCTCCACATATGGTTGTCCTGCCCCAAACTCCAACCTTTTTGGATGGAGGTGCAAGAGTATATCTCCAAGGTGACTACATTTGATCTGGAGTTCACGCCTGCTCAGTTCCTCCTTCACCATGCCCAATCGTTGCCGAGAGGATATTGTAAGTCTTTGGCAATGCATGTGGTGAATGTGGCCCGTATGTGTATACCTCTCCAGGGGCTCTCCCCCAATCCTCCATCTATCGCGGATTGGTTCAAATGTATTCATAAAACAATGGAGATGGAGGAACTGATCCACCAGGCGAACGACACCCCTTCTAAATTCTCGGGAACTTGGGCTTGCTGGACCCACTTTGTCTTGTCAGACTGTTACAAGAATACTATGTCTTGTCGGTGCTGATTGTTACTCCCAATTGGTCAAAACCCCATAGAGCTGTGGCGGGCCCCCCCCCCCCTTTTCCGCCCCGTTGTCTCCGTACCCTTCCCCCCCCTTAGTAAGATAGAGATCACGAGTGCATAGTCTGTGCTGGACTTCTCAGCCTAGAGCTATGGCTCGTCACTGTTGTTGCCAGCCCCGGTTGTGCTGGATATCAAGGTATATATAGTTTATGTTTTTTTTCTGTCACTCTCAGCACAGTGTTAATTGCACCCACACAAGGGTGTGAGTTTAGTGGTTCCTTTGAGTACTTCTAGCCGTTCTTGCCAGCCTTGGCAAGGGCCAGTGAGGCGATTTGTTGTGTGACTTCTATGGCGGCTACGCCCGCGACTATTTCTGGGTATATCTGTAACTGACTGTTTTATGCCTTTATGTACTTCTATTGCATCCTTCTGTTCTGTACTTCTTTTGGTGGCTGCGACTGCAATTACCATTGCCCGCTGGATGTATATGATATTGTTATATCTGCAGAACCTTATTAAAAACCTTTGAAAAAAAAAAAAAAAAAAAACATGGCTGAAAAAAAAGAAGCAGGTAACCCAGCCCTAAACAATTGTACTGCACAGACAGTATTTGACAGGGGACAGGTAGAGTGTGCTGGTGAAATGGCCAGAGATTCACCAATATATTTCTCTAACTAGAGCAAGAAGCAGGTAACCCAGCCCTAAACAATGTACTATATGAAGCAGATGTCACAGAAATCAAGAGTGCTGGTTTAGATTTCTGAAGCAGCATACACCTCGCTGACACTGTCCCTCAAAATCTGGAGCCTGTCCCTACAATAGCTACACCAGACTGACGAGCGGCCCATAAACCATAAGATGATATTGATGTCAAAGAAATAAATTGTGTTTTTTTAGATTTCTGAAGCAGGATCAAACCTCTCTGACACTGTCCCTAAGCATCATCAGCAGCCTCTCCCTGTCATAACTAGAGCGGAGTTCTATGAATAAAGAATGCTTGTATGAATGTATGAAGCAGGATCAAACCTCACTGACACTTTCCCTAAGCAGCAGATTCAGCAGCCTTTCCCTATCATAACTGAAGCAGAGTGACAATCTGTGATGTGTGCCTCTATCTAATATAGAGACTGGTCACATGCTGGGTCACATGCTGCACTGGCCAATCACAGCCATGCCATAACTGTGATCAGTTCCCAGTCACAGTAGTAAAACGAATGGCAATTGGCTGCCGTGCAGCGCGCCAAAACATACCCGAACCCGGACTTTTTCCAATTGTTCGGGTGCAAAAAAAACAAACAATGTCCGTACCGAACCCAAACTTTACAGTTCGGGTTCGCTCAACCCTAATCACGAAATATAACACCCCCCCCCCCCCCCCCCAACACACACACACTGAAATAACATATTATACATGATAAAACCCATTGACATGATAGGGGGTATATGTAAACACTAACTCTGTTCATTTATTTAATCATTGTAACTTTGTGCATTTATATTCACTGTGTATCATGACTGTCCAGACATTAACACAATTTGTGAAAAGTTTAAGACAATTTAAAAAACAGAAAACAAGCTCATCGGTCAAAAATGATGCACTGAAAATAAAATATTATAGATGTTCAATATAAAAATCTGCCTTCAATTTTCTAAAAAAAAAAAAGCTCCCATGTATTAGCTGACTAACACTGACACCTAGTGGTGATAAAATGCACGGGAAGATATTGGATGGTTTGTTCTCACTAGCCGACAATATTCATGTATAAATTAGATCTTCCGGATATCCATTCTACAGAACGGGACTAAGTGGGAGAAAAACAAAAAACACAAAACACACACCTTCTGGAATTCCTCAATAAAGGAAATCTGGAAGTCTAGCTGGTGTTCGGATGGATTTATTCTAATACATCCACAAATGTATAACTCCATCAGATTGTACAAACATGATTGATATCCTATAATTAGTTTATTCTTCACCAATGTTTAGAATCTCTAATTGATACAATGTGATGAGAGCTCATTGATGGAAATGGTGGGTGGCTCTTAGAAGAGCCTTTGTGTCTTGTGTTGGGATGATGAGGGAGGGATGGGGGATTACTTGGCGCTGGTGTACTTGGTGACGGCCTTGGTGCCCTCGGAGACGGCGTGCTTGGCCAGCTCTCCGGGCAGGAGGAGGCGGACGGCGGTCTGGATCTCCCGGGAGGTGATGGTGCGGCGCTTGTTGTAATGAGCCAGGCGGGAAGATTCTCCGGCGATGCGCTCGAAGATGTCATTGACAAAGGAGTTCATGATGCCCATGGCCTTGGAGGAGATGCCGGTGTCGGGGTGGACCTGCTTGAGCACCTTGTACACGTAGATGGCATAACTCTCCTTCCTGCTCTTCCTCCGCTTCTTGCCGTCCTTCTTCTGGCTCTTGGTCACGGCTTTCTTGGAGCCCTTCTTGGGCGCCGGGGCGGACTTGGCTGGTTCAGGCATTATTAGGGTTAATGGTATTTTCTCTGTGAAGGGAAAGTGTGCTGGAGCCGCCCTCGTGTGCTGCTTATATAGGCGTCCTATGCAAATGAGTCCACACCCCTCCTCACTCTTCTATTGGAGGGTTAAGTCATGTGATGGAGAGTGACGTGTTAATTTAATTCCTTTTCAATGGATTGGTTTAGAGAGAAGTCAAGGCACTATTGGCTGGATTCAAACGTGACCAATCACAGCGTGTGACGTGGGAGCACTGAGTGTATAAATGAAGGGGAGTGATCTGTGGGCTGATATTCTCCATTGAATAACCCAATCATCCACCTACAATGTCAGGACGCGGCAAACAAGGAGGCAAGGTTCGGGCTAAGGCCAAGACACGCTCATCCCGGGCTGGTCTGCAGTTCCCAGTCGGTCGTGTTCACCGCCTGCTCAGGAAGGGCAACTATGCCGAGCGGGTCGGGGCCGGAGCTCCAGTGTATCTCGCCGCCGTCCTCGAGTATCTCACGGCTGAGATCCTTGAGCTGGCCGGCAACGCCGCCCGCGACAACAAGAAGACCCGCATCATCCCCCGACACCTCCAGCTGGCTGTACGCAACGACGAGGAGCTCAACAAGCTGCTGGGCGGCGTCACCATTGCCCAAGGAGGAGTCCTGCCCAACATCCAGGCCGTGCTGCTGCCCAAGAAGACCGAGAGCCACAAGGCCACCAAATCCAAGTAATCCCGATCACTTCATTCCCCTCCATTACCCAACACAACAAAGGCTCTTCTCAGAGCCACCCACCTCTCCATACAAAGAGCCCGACACACATAAAATTGTTTCCATTCCTATTCTCCGATATTTATAATGTGGTAAATGGTTCACTCTAAAAGCAAACACTTTGAATGTATTCATTACAGGTAGGAAGATTCAGCCGCATTATACCTCGCCATACAAAGAGACGCACACCCATTGTTATTGGGAGATCTGATTGTAAAAATAGACAACCAAAAGTGATGTTTTGTTTTACATGTTGGAAATAAAACGGTTCCTCTGACTAGGTGTGATCCCGATGGGGGGACAATGTGTTGGGATGACACGTGTCAGTAATAATAAATGGTGATAGATTGTATATTGGAACGCTTTCAGTGTCGTATTATAGAGCAATGTGATCTCATTACATGGATTTGAATCTCCTCCATCTCTTGGTTCTCATGGATTTCTTCTTAAGATCACAAATCATTCTTCAAACTGGAAAGGAGCCCACTGATCTCATCCCCTTTCTTCACACCTCCCACATGGAAAGACAATGATAAACTGTCCCCTTCATTTCAGTTTAATTCCCCAACAATAACCTGGAAATTGTATTTTTTTGTACTGCAGATCATTAGAAAATCTCCTGAACACGTGTTGTCTCCTCTGAGAAAATCGAAAGAGCGCAGACATTCTATGGAGCATTGCTGGCTGTGGGGCCAAGATTTCACATTACACACACAACGCGATTTTTATCGTTCTTTATGACTGAAAATAAAGCATTGATCATATAAAAATCTGATAATGAAATGTACATGTCACAAAGCGATATTTATTGTTCTCTCCTACATGTAGCGGTGATAGATTGTCACACCCCGAATAGGTCTATAAAGACATGTGAGGCGACTGGTAGTAATCAGGACACCGCCAGAGAAATATGAACAATGATGTCACAAAACACGCGTTTCGTGTCTGAAATGAAATCAGGTCGGTTTCCTGTTTAGGTTCCAAATATTTGATTTTGTTCGCAGTATAAATTGTCGCGGCCCCGCCCCCGCCAGCTCTTTATAATAACATGGCAGAAGGTGACAGAAATGTAGAAGAGATGAGAGCCACATACAGAACCAATCGATTTTTATTAACTAAGGAAAAGGTTTTTTTTTTTTTTTTTTTTATCGCTGGAACAACCTACCCGACAAATAATAAAAGTGAGATAACGATATTGTAAGACGATCTATACACAGATCTGCTGTACATCTAAAATCGTCCAATCGGATTGTATAGTGTATGTTTAGCTATAAAGAACTTCCTTCCCCACATACTAAAACGTTCTAACGCCAGGATAAATATATAGTGAGCCCTTTGTATGAGAAGGTGGGTGGCCCTGAGAAGGGCCTTTGTGTAGGGGAAGTAGGTAGGTGTTCATGAGGATTTAGCCTCCGAATCCGTAGAGAGTGCGCCCCTGGCGTTTGAGAGCATAGACGACATCCATGGCGGTGACGGTCTTCCTCTTGGCGTGCTCGGTGTAGGTGACGGCATCGCGGATGACATTCTCCAAGAAGACTTTGAGCACTCCGCGGGTCTCCTCATAGATGAGTCCGGAGATACGCTTGACACCCCCTCTGCGGGCCAAACGTCGGATGGCGGGTTTGGTGATGCCCTGGATGTTGTCCCGGAGCACCTTCCTGTGCCGCTTAGCTCCTCCTTTCCCCAGACCCTTCCCTCCTTTACCGCGACCAGACATCTCGGAGATCTGCGTTATTCAGACAAACAGTAAAGAAACCACACACAGCCACCTCCTTATATACAGCCTAGGCCAGTGATGGCGAACCTTTTTGAGCCCGAGTGCCCAAACCGCGACAAAACCAACTTATTTCTTTCAAAGTGCCAACACAGAATTAAACCTGCCAGCGTCTCTGTACAGAGGATGGGACTGATCATCCCTCTTAATTCACCCCAAAAGGACCAAAAATTTACGTTTCAGCCAAATTTGTTCAGAATGTAGGTTTCAGAATTACATTCGGTTACTGCACAATGAAAACATACTGCACACTGAAAAATGACTGCACACTGAAAACATACTGCATAATGAAAACATACTGCACACTGAAAACTGACTGCATAATAAAACATACTGCACACTGAAAACTGACTGCATAATAAAACATACTGCACACTGAAAACTGACTGCACACTGAAAACTGACTGCACACTGAAAACTGACTGCATAATAAAACATACTGCACACTGAAAACTGACTGCACACTGAAAACATACTGCATAATGAAAACATACTGCACAATGAAAACTGACTGCATAATAAAACATACTGCACACTGAAAACTGACTGCATAATAAAACATACTGCACACTGAAAACTGACTGCACACTGAAAACTGACTGCATAATAAAACATACTGCACACTGAAAAATGACTGCACACTGAAAAATGACTGCATACTGAAAACTGACTGCATAATAAAACATACTGCACACTGAAAACTGACTGCACACTGAAAACTGACTGCATAATAAAACATACTGCACACTGAAAAATGACTGCACACTGAAAAATGACTGCATACTGAAAACTGACTGCATAATAAAACATACTGCACACTGAAAAATGACTGCACACTGAAAAATGACTGCATACTGAAAACTGACTGCACACTGAAAAATGACTGCACACTGAAAAATGACTGCACACTGAAAACTGACTGCACACTGAAAACTGACTGCACACTGAAAACTGACTGCACACTGAAAACTGACTGCATAATAAAACATACTGCACACTGAAAAATGACTGCACACTGAAAAATGACTGCATACTGAAAACTGACTGCATAATAAAACATACTGCACACTGAAAAATGACTGCACACTGAAAAATGACTGCATACTGAAAACTGACTGCACACTGAAAAATGACTGCACACTGAAAAATGACTGCACACTGAAAACTGACTGCACACTGAAAACTGACTGCACACTGAAAACTGACTGCACACTGAAAACTGACTGCATAATAAAACATACTGCACACTGAAAACTGACTGCACACTGAAAACTGACTGCATAATAAAACATACTGCACACTGAAAACTGACTGCATAATAAAACATACTGCACACTGAAAACTGACTGCACACTGAAAACTGACTGCACACTGAAAACTGACTGCATAATAAAACATACTGCACACTGAAAACTGACTGCACACTGAAAACTGACTGCATAATAAAACATACTGCACACTGAAAAATGACTGCACACTGAAAAATGACTGCATACTGAAAACTGACTGCATAATAAAACATACTGCACACTGAAAAATGACTGCACACTGAAAAATGACTGCACACTGAAAACTGACTGCACACTGAAAACTGACTGCATAATAAAACATACTGCACACTGAAAACTGACTGCACACTGAAAACTGACTGCATAATAAAACATACTGCACACTGAAAAATGACTGCACACTGAAAAATGACTGCATACTGAAAACTGACTGCATAATAAAACATACTGCACACTGAAAAATGACTGCACACTGAAAACTGACTGCACACTGAAAACTGACTGCATAATAAAACATACTGCACACTGAAAAATGACTGCACACTGAAAAATTACTGCACACTGAAAACTGACTGCATAATAAAACATACTGCACACTGAAAACTGACTGCACACTGAAAACTGACTGCACACTGAAAACTGACTGCACACTGAAAACTGACTGCATAATAAAACATACTGCACACTGAAAAATGACTGCACACTGAAAAATTACTGCACACTGAAAACTGACTGCATAATAAAACATACTGCACACTGAAAAATTACTGCACACTGAAAAATAGCTGCATAATGAAAAGTTACTGAACAATGATTACCTGTAATTCAGTCCCCTTCTGCAAACCACTCAGTCCTGTCGAGGAAGGTCTCTCTGCTGGTGCTGCTGACCGGAGAAGGGGGGGCCATCACAGAAAGCCTGCTCTGTGATGGCTCTTGTCAGAGTCACAGCAGCTCTGGTCCTGACAGAGGAGAAGCAGGCTCTCTACAACACGGCAAATGCAGGGAACAGAGCCGAGCAGAGCACACTCCCGCCCACCTCAATACAGCACAGCCACGCTTTCATCTCTGCCTGCATCTTCTTGTCAAATGTGGCGGGCTGCAGGAGGAGGGCGGGTAACAGCAATACTGATTGGCTGGTGGGTGAAGCAAATATTAGAAGCGCAGATCTGATTATTTCGGCAGCTAGCCGCTGATTGGTGGGTGCAGTGTGGATTGGATTAGCGTGCGTACGTCACCCCCCCCCGTCGCTTATTCTTTGTCACTCCCACTCAGGTACGTCACCGCTAGCCAATAGATAGAACTATGGGGGATGTAGTTTGCAGTGCGGTGTGGACAATTAGATTTTCCACTGTATGCTTTCATTTCATGGCGTGCCCACCGAAACAGCTTGCCGTGCCGGGAGCGGCACGCGTGCCACGCGTTCGCCATCACTGGCCTAGGCGGACCTGATGGAAACCTTCATGGGAAGGAGGCGGAGTCACACACATTCATTACAATGCAAAATAAATAAATAGAAGATGTAATTTATTTTTAAGGCTCCTAAATATTGTGTGGTAATCAAATATATTAATGAAACAGCAATACATTTCCAGAAGATGAATTTATTCCTTCTTCTCAATGCTTTTCTATTCATATCTGGAGATTACACGGAGAACATTAATCTTTAACTTTTCATAACAGAAACACAATCAGCAGCTTCAATTGTTCATATTTATACAACATTATTTCTAAAGGAAAATAAAGTAGCACATTGCCTCCGACATCTCACCTTCCTGGGTGTGAGGATGTGCGGACCTGAAGGGAAACATGTGGATAAGGGGTGGGTCTAGTCATGTATTTCACTGCAAAGAATTTCATTTATTTAAAAGATTTTCAATATTTTGCTCAACGGATGTAATTCATCAGAAGCACAACTTTGTCTTTATTGATGAATTGTACATATTTGTCTGATATGTGATGATTATTCCCTATCTCTACCAATCATGTCACATTTCCAGATCTCTATATAGGACGAGCAAAATGTGTGCAATCTGCTATATGTATAAATTATATATCAGAAAGAGAGCGAGAGATGGAAAAACAAAAACAAGTGAATATATATATATATATATATATATATATATATATATATATATATATATATATATATATATATATATATATATATATATATATATATATATATATATATATATATATATATATATATATATTCACTTGTTTTTGTTTTTCCTTCTCTCGCTCTCAGGACATGGCAGTTGGAATAAAAGAGAACCTATGAAAATGTTTTACATTTATTTAATAATCTTCAGATTTCTCGGATAAATGTCTCATCTGATGATCTCAGTTTCGGATTCGGCGGGATAATGGGGCTGATTATTTCTCTGTAACGATCTTCACAATTCAGGCGGGCAAATTTGAAAGTAGCAATTTGAAATACGAACCAATCAGAGCAGTGGGCGTTTCCTTCACCAGCCAGTAATGTCTTTCTGATGAGAATTTCAAAGAAATGTGTTCTGAGATCTTTCTCCTTTTTCAGCCCAGAAAATACTTGTTCTGTAGACTTTTCATTGATCTCTATAGAAAACATTCTCTAGCAGGGCGGTTTCTGTATTTGTGAAGTAAAAGAAAAGACTAGAAGAAATGTGACATGAATATTTCTAATGGATTTATTATTCTTGGTTAGATAAACTGCCCGACAATTCAAAAGAGTGTTTATCGATGTTCCCGGAGGAAGAGATATCAGATTTTAGAGTCCGATTATTCTTTCTATCGGAGATCATTAGAACGTTCCATAGAATGTCGGCGGGAAATGTGACTGAATCAATTTCATATTTGCACCAATCACAGTTTTGGGTGATTTCTTCAGAAAAAATGTATTGAGTGTGAAGGAGGATCTGAGTTCCATTCAGCTGGGGGATGTTGGTTTGGTATTTAATATTGAATGATCTCTGATCTCCAGAAGATATTCAGCAGAATTAAAGGATGGAGGACAATGAAAACCAGTCCCTGGAAGGAGATCACACTGTTCCTTCACACGAAATACATTTGAATAAATTATACAAATCATAGAATCTCTGAATTGCTGTTAGGATGGACAGACATGTAGGGCTGGATGGTTTTGATTGGAGGGGTTTATCGGTGAGTAGACGATCAGCATAGAAAGATTGGAATGAATGGAGATGAGAGAATGATGTACTGTGATCACATTTCCTGTCATTACTTCCTCACCTGTATGCCAAGTCTGAGTGTGATAAGAAAACAAAGGGTTTGCCTTTACAGGGAACTTTACCTGACATTATTAATAATATACAACTTGATTGGAGAATAGGAATAGATACCAGGCATGTCCGGCTCTATGCAGAGAGATGTGGGTGGCATGTTTGTGAGGCTATGCTAAAATAATAATATTGATCTTTAGATGTGGAGTAGATCGGTCAGACTAGGAGGGGAATGAACAAACCTTCCTTCTATTCCCTCCCTGGTTCTAGATTTATTGCGGAGATCATCTCCTTTTTCTGCCTGTATACATTCCCTAGTCATCGCCTTGTACTGCGCCCACACCCAAGTGTTCTACCAGGAATGACCACAAGGTGGCAGAGCTGAATAAACACTTATGCCGCCCTCACATATTGTTACACTAAAAGATCCTCCACAATCTCCCGTCTTACATTGTTACTTTATCTGAAAAGACACATTGAGAAGATCGCGGAGTTCTTAACCCGCAACACAATCGGGAGATAGAAGTGAGAAAAACGAAACATTGTATCTACTCAATCATCCCGGACAAATCTCTGTCTATTTGTATCATTTTCAATCATCAACAGCAGATCAATGTACATAGATAAAGCCATACGCTGCCTGATAGGTAAATGACACAAAATATATACAAAGTATCAGCTACATACAAATGTGATCACCATATCACCTCGGACAGCACACAGGCCTTTATAGAAGTTAGAGGTGGAGAATTGTCCCTAGGGAATCGGACATATTCATCACCTTTACTAATATCTACACATTTATAAGTGAACTTACACATGATCTCCAATCCTGGAAACCATTTCATTCTCATCATTCCCCAGTGTCTGAAAAATCAAATAAACGAACAAAAATAAAAACAAAAACAAAACAAAACAAAAAAATTCAATCATTGTATTATCGCCATTAGGGGATTGAAAAATGCAAAGTGTTAATATTAAAAGGAGTTTTGATTGAGTTAAACATACAAGATGTGCATATTGCAATCAAAGTGAATGTTCAGCCTAAACATTTTTTTTTTTTTTTTTTTAAGTTTTGGATCAACATGAGGAAAGGTTACAACCTCTGTCAGGTTTTTACTACTTTAAAACAATCCATATAGAAGTGCAAAGCTTCATTGATAAACTTGCAAACCACAAAGTGTGCGCCCCATACACTCTTCATTGTGATTTCCTCCACTAACAACCACATAGAGCAGATTACCAGACACACCTGATATGTTGGAAAGTCATACAGTGGGGGTGACCCCATCCCCTTTTACATCACATGCCCGTCGCATGATGGGAATGTGATGTAATAAGGGGTGGGGTCGCCGGGTGGCATCACCTGGTGACCAAGCCCCATGCCTATATAAATCGTTGCGCAACGTACACACGGCATTACAGCGGTAGAGGTTGTTGTGTCAACATTGCTAGAAGAGAAGAGGGAACAAGACGGCAAAGAAGTCCGTGGCCCCACTTGTAAAAGAGCTTAAAGAATAAAGTGGGGGCCCCTGGCAGAACGCCCCCCAAGCTGACTAATAAATTACTTTTATTTTTTTATTTAACATTTTTCCCCCAGGTGAATGGGTAGGGGTACGATGTACCCGATACTCATTCACATAGGGTGGGAGGACAGGATCTGGGGGCCCCCTTATTAAAGGGGGCTACCGGATTCCGATAAGCCCCCCGCTCGAAGACCCCGACAACCAACGGCCAGGGTTGTTGGGAAGAGGCCCTTGTCCCCATCAACATGGGGACAATGGTGCTTTAGGGTGGGGGCGTAGTGCCCCCCCTGCTCCAAAGCACCCACCCCCCCCCCCAAATTTTGAGGGCATGCGGTCTGCTACGGTTCAAGAGGGGGGGGGGGGGCTCGCTTGGCCCCCACCCCCATTCCTCACTGGCCGGGCTGCATGCTCGAATAAGGGTCTGGTATGGATTTTGGGGGAACCCCCATGCCATTTTTTCAGTGTAGGTGTTCCCCCTTAAAATCCATACCAGACCCAAGGGCCTGGTATGCTCCTGAAGGGGAACCTACGCCAGTTTGTTATTTAAAATTTGGCGCTGACTTTCCCTTAATGATCAGCGTAACAAAAAAAAGGCAGGTTTCCAGGTGCGCCTCTTAAACCTGTGCAAATGCAGCTACGCCACTTGATATTTATCAAGATTGTGCCGGCGTAGTGAATAGGCGCACCTGAATGGACAAAAATGCTGCATGCGCAGTACACAAACAAACCTATGTGTAAATCAGCCCCTATGTGTGGAGAAAAAAAGGCACTGCACACCAACATCAAAACCTCATCCCAACTGTGAAGTATGGTGGTGGGGGCATTCATCTAACCAAATTTGATGGTTCGGCCGGGGAGAGAACCTGTTGTGGTCAGAGATAGAGGGGATAGCTGTCGCCACTAAGGGACCAACCAACTTATTTCCAGGGACTACAGTGAGTAAGTGAAGTAAGTACCGGAGCAGTATTCTCACCAAACAGGGGCGGTGAAGAATCAGGAAACGGGGGGCGTGGCCGGACTGAGCAAAAAGATGGACGCGTGAGCTCTGAGCTCCTGCCACCTCAGAGCGATTAGCATCCATTAGCTGAGATTTTACACCCCGTTTGTACCTACCGTGATGGGAACTGCATCCAGGCACACTTCTGCCTCCTGCACCCCGAGGGAAAACGCAGCCTCCCAGGGACAGAATATCACGGAGATGTTACGCTCATCCAGGGGGAACATGGCGTCATCCCACCAAGGCACTGCTCGAGGCCCGGCACCCTTACCCCATGCCGCTTCGTCTGACATTGTGCTAATGGCGCCCCCGACAGCTTCTTCCCCTCCACCGGCTGATGATCAGGGAACTGCCGAAGCCGCCCCGCTGCCTCATCTGAACATCATGGACCTGAGAGCTATCGCAGCAGATATTAAGGACACTCTCTCAGCCGCCATTGCTGACTTGAGGATAGATATCCGCTCCCTCACTGACAGGGTTGCGGTTACTGAAAAGTCTCTAGAGGACCACAACTAGGTTCTGATCAGGTCCACCAGCAAGATAGATGATCATACCCTCCAACTTAGGGATGTGAACAGACACCTGGAGGAGGTATTCCCAGGCGGTCTCCCATCCAGGTACTAACCAGGCCCGACCCTGCTTAGCCATGGGCGTCCGCTCCATAGGGCAAGGCAGGGCGTTTGCCCCCCCCTAGAATCAGTAGTAAGACACTGACACACATTTAGATTTAGCTGCGGCCGCCTCTCGAACCAGCGCCGCCGATTGTCACTGTCTCTCTCATGTCCGCGGCATATCAAGTCAGTCTGTGACTGTGTTTGTTTACCTTCCGCTCCCCGCCCCTTGTTTTCCGGCCAGCCAATTATCGCTCACTCCCCCTAACTTTGCAGTCCAGCCTGGTGCTTGTCCTGGTGGCGTGACGTCACTCACGCCGGGAGGGGATCACGTCGTGATACTGATGGCTGGGAGGAGCGTAGAGAGCCGTACCGAGAGGAGCCCGCACGCTGTTGAGGTAACACAGACACAGACAGTCTGTAAAGGGCTAATTGTTTGCTAATTTTCAGAAGGGACGTCCGTAAAAGCAGGCTGGCTTTGCAGACAGTGCAGTAATGCAACACACATTAGCACACTTTGTACATGTTTGCACTGACATTTTTTTTAATGGCTCCCCAATGCACTAAAGGGCACACCTGCTGCATAGTAATACACTTTGATTTTTACTATATGAAATTGTGATTGTTATTATTCGATTAGTGAGCCATTTTACAAGTGTGTGTGTGTGTGTGACACACACACACACTTGTAAAATGGCTCACTAATCGAATAATAACAATCACAATTTCATATAGTAAAAATCAAAGTGTATTACTATGCAGCAGGTGTGCCCTTTAGTGCATTGGGGAGCCATTAAAAAAATGTCCGTGCTTTTGCTTTGTAAACTTGATATGAATAATTTTCAATACAAATTATTGGAAAATAAAAAAAAATCAGTGCAAACATTATTATGTGCAAAGTGTGCCAATGTGTGTTGTGTTGCATTACTGCACTGCAAAGCCAGCCTGCTTTTACTGACTTCCCTTCTGAAAATACTAGTTTCTTGGCTGCAAAGCCACCAGAGACAGCCAAACAACTAGCACTTTAAGCAACAAAAACCTTCACATTTTTGTTTGTATATATATATATATACCCTTAAAATGCCAGGAGCCGGGTGCACTGGTCAGTGATCATAGTAACTCATGTATTAATGTCAGTGCAGGACATTTACCCCCCCCCCCCCCCGCCGCCATGCTGCATATTAAAAAAATCTTCAGACTGCATTCCATATGGCAGTGATGGCGAACCTTTTTGAGCCCGAGTGCCCAAACCGCGACAAAACCAACTTATTTCTTTCAAAGTGCCAACACAGAATTAAACCTGCCAGCGTCTCTGTACAGAGGATGGGACTGATCATCCCTCTTAATTCACCCCAAAAGGACCAAAAATTTACGTTTCAGCCAAATTTGTTCAGAATGTAGGTTTCAGAATTACATTCGGTTACTGCACAATGAAAACATACTGCACACTGAAAAATGACTGCACACTGAAAACATACTGCATAATGAAAACATACTGCACACTGAAAACTGACTGCATAATAAAACATACTGCACACTGAAAACTGACTGCATAATAAAACATACTGCACACTGAAAACTGACTGCACACTGAAAACTGACTGCACACTGAAAACTGACTGCATAATAAAACATACTGCACACTGAAAACTGACTGCACACTGAAAACATACTGCATAATGAAAACATACTGCACAATGAAAACTGACTGCATAATAAAACATACTGCACACTGAAAACTGACTGCATAATAAAACATACTGCACACTGAAAACTGACTGCACACTGAAAACTGACTGCATAATAAAACATACTGCACACTGAAAAATGACTGCACACTGAAAAATGACTGCATACTGAAAACTGACTGCATAATAAAACATACTGCACACTGAAAACTGACTGCACACTGAAAACTGACTGCATAATAAAACATACTGCACACTGAAAAATGACTGCACACTGAAAAATGACTGCATACTGAAAACTGACTGCATAATAAAACATACTGCACACTGAAAAATGACTGCACACTGAAAAATGACTGCATACTGAAAACTGACTGCACACTGAAAAATGACTGCACACTGAAAAATGACTGCACACTGAAAACTGACTGCACACTGAAAATGACTGCACACTGAAAACTGACTGCACACTGAAAACTGACTGCATAATAAAACATACTGCACACTGAAAAATGACTGCACACTGAAAAATGACTGCATACTGAAAACTGACTGCATAATAAAACATACTGCACACTGAAAAATGACTGCACACTGAAAAATGACTGCATACTGAAAACTGACTGCACACTGAAAAATGACTGCACACTGAAAAATGACTGCACACTGAAAACTGACTGCACACTGAAAACTGACTGCACACTGAAAACTGACTGCACACTGAAAACTGACTGCATAATAAAACATACTGCACACTGAAAACTGACTGCACACTGAAAACTGACTGCATAATAAAACATACTGCACACTGAAAACTGACTGCATAATAAAACATACTGCACACTGAAAACTGACTGCACACTGAAAACTGACTGCACACTGAAAACTGACTGCATAATAAAACATACTGCACACTGAAAACTGACTGCACACTGAAAACTGACTGCATAATAAAACATACTGCACACTGAAAAATGACTGCACACTGAAAAATGACTGCATACTGAAAACTGACTGCATAATAAAACATACTGCACACTGAAAAATGACTGCACACTGAAAAATGACTGCACACTGAAAACTGACTGCACACTGAAAACTGACTGCATAATAAAACATACTGCACACTGAAAACTGACTGCACACTGAAAACTGACTGCATAATAAAACATACTGCACACTGAAAAATGACTGCACACTGAAAAATGACTGCATACTGAAAACTGACTGCATAATAAAACATACTGCACACTGAAAAATGACTGCACACTGAAAACTGACTGCACACTGAAAACTGACTGCATAATAAAACATACTGCACACTGAAAAATGACTGCACACTGAAAAATTACTGCACACTGAAAACTGACTGCATAATAAAACATACTGCACACTGAAAACTGACTGCACACTGAAAACTGACTGCACACTGAAAACTGACTGCACACTGAAAACTGACTGCATAATAAAACATACTGCACACTGAAAAATGACTGCACACTGAAAAATTACTGCACACTGAAAACTGACTGCATAATAAAACATACTGCACACTGAAAAATTACTGCACACTGAAAAATAGCTGCATAATGAAAAGTTACTGAACAATGATTACCTGTAATTCAGTCCCCTTCTGCAAACCACTCAGTCCTGTCGAGGAAGGTCTCTCTGCTGGTGCTGCTGACCGGAGAAGGGGGGGCCATCACAGAAAGCCTGCTCTGTGATGGCTCTTGTCAGAGTCACAGCAGCTCTGGTCCTGACAGAGGAGAAGCAGGCTCTCTACAACACGGCAAATGCAGGGAACAGAGCCGAGCAGAGCACACTCCCGCCCACCTCAATACAGCACAGCCACGCTTTCATCTCTGCCTGCATCTTCTTGTCAAATGTGGCGGGCTGCAGGAGGAGGGCGGGTAACAGCAATACTGATTGGCTGGTGGGTGAAGCAAATATTAGAAGCGCAGATCTGATTATTTCGGCAGCTAGCCGCTGATTGGTGGGTGCAGTGTGGATTGGATTAGCGTGCGTACGTCACCCCCCCCCGTCGCTTATTCTTTGTCACTCCCACTCAGGTACGTCACCGCTAGCCAATAGATAGAACTATGGGGGATGTAGTTTGCAGTGCGGTGTGGACAATTAGATTTTCCACTGTATGCTTTCATTTCATGGCGTGCCCACCGAAACAGCTTGCCGTGCCGGGAGCGGCACGCGTGCCACGCGTTCGCCATCACTGGCCTAGGCGGACCTGATGGAAACCTTCATGGGAAGGAGGCGGAGTCACACACATTCATTACAATGCAAAATAAATAAATAGAAGATGTAATTTATTTTTAAGGCTCCTAAATATTGTGTGGTAATCAAATATATTAATGAAACAGCAATACATTTCCAGAAGATGAATTTATTCCTTCTTCTCAATGCTTTTCTATTCATATCTGGAGATTACACGGAGAACATTAATCTTTAACTTTTCATAACAGAAACACAATCAGCAGCTTCAATTGTTCATATTTATACAACATTATTTCTAAAGGAAAATAAAGTAGCACATTGCCTCCGACATCTCACCTTCCTGGGTGTGAGGATGTGCGGACCTGAAGGGAAACATGTGGATAAGGGGTGGGTCTAGTCATGTATTTCACTGCAAAGAATTTCATTTATTTAAAAGATTTTCAATATTTTGCTCAACGGATGTAATTCATCAGAAGCACAACTTTGTCTTTATTGATGAATTGTACATATTTGTCTGATATGTGATGATTATTCCCTATCTCTACCAATCATGTCACATTTCCAGATCTCTATATAGGACGAGCAAAATGTGTGCAATCTGCTATATGTATAAATTATATATCAGAAAGAGAGCGAGAGATGGAAAAACAAAAACAAGTGAATATATATATATATATATATATATATATATATATATATATATATATATATATATATATATATATATATATATATATATATATATATATATATATATATATTCACTTGTTTTTGTTTTTCCTTCTCTCGCTCTCAGGACATGGCAGTTGGAATAAAAGAGAACCTATGAAAATGTTTTACATTTATTTAATAATCTTCAGATTTCTCGGATAAATGTCTCATCTGATGATCTCAGTTTCGGATTCGGCGGGATAATGGGGCTGATTATTTCTCTGTAACGATCTTCACAATTCAGGCGGGCAAATTTGAAAGTAGCAATTTGAAATACGAACCAATCAGAGCAGTGGGCGTTTCCTTCACCAGCCAGTAATGTCTTTCTGATGAGAATTTCAAAGAAATGTGTTCTGAGATCTTTCTCCTTTTTCAGCCCAGAAAATACTTGTTCTGTAGACTTTTCATTGATCTCTATAGAAAACATTCTCTAGCAGGGCGGTTTCTGTATTTGTGAAGTAAAAGAAAAGACTAGAAGAAATGTGACATGAATATTTCTAATGGATTTATTATTCTTGGTTAGATAAACTGCCCGACAATTCAAAAGAGTGTTTATCGATGTTCCCGGAGGAAGAGATATCAGATTTTAGAGTCCGATTATTCTTTCTATCGGAGATCATTAGAACGTTCCATAGAATGTCGGCGGGAAATGTGACTGAATCAATTTCATATTTGCACCAATCACAGTTTTGGGCGATTTCTTCAGATAAAATGTATTTCGTGTGAAGGAGGATCTGAGATCTGAGTTCCATTCAGCTGGGGGATGTTGGTTTGGTATTTAATATTGAATGATCTCTGATCTCCAGAAGATATTCAGCAGAATTAAAGGATGGAGGACAATGAAAACCAGTCCCTGGAAGGAGATCACACTGTTCCTTCACACGAAATACATTTGAATAAATTATACAAATCATAGAATCTCTGAATTGCTGTTAGGATGGACAGACATGTAGGGCTGGATGGTTTTGATTGGAGGGGTTTATCGGTGAGTAGACGATCAGCATAGAAAGATTGGAATGAATGGAGATGAGAGAATGATGTACTGTGATCACATTTCCTGTCATTACTTCCTCACCTGTATGCCAAGTCTGAGTGTGATAAGAAAACAAAGGGTTTGCCTTTACAGGGAACTTTACCTGACATTATTAATAATATACAACTTGATTGGAGAATAGGAATAGATACCAGGCATGTCCGGCTCTATGCAGAGAGATGTGGGTGGCATGTTTGTGAGGCTATGCTAAAATAATAATATTGATCTTTAGATGTGGAGTAGATCGGTCAGACTAGGAGGGGAATGAACAAACCTTCCTTCTATTCCCTCCCTGGTTCTAGATTTATTGCGGAGATCATCTCCTTTTTCTGCCTGTATACATTCCCTAGTCATCGCCTTGTACTGCGCCCACACCCAAGTGTTCTACCAGGAATGACCACAAGGTGGCAGAGCTGAATAAACACTTATGCCGCCCTCACATATTGTTACACTAAAAGATCCTCCACAATCTCCCGTCTTACATTGTTACTTTATCTGAAAAGACACATTGAGAAGATCGCGGAGTTCTTAACCCGCAACACAATCGGGAGATAGAAGTGAGAAAAACGAAACATTGTATCTACTCAATCATCCCGGACAAATCTCTGTCTATTTGTATCATTTTCAATCATCAACAGCAGATCAATGTACATAGATAAAGCCATACGCTGCCTGATAGGTAAATGACACAAAATATATACAAAGTATCAGCTACATACAAATGTGATCACCATATCACCTCGGACAGCACACAGGCCTTTATAGAAGTTAGAGGTGGAGAATTGTCCCTAGGGAATCGGACATATTCATCACCTTTACTAATATCTACACATTTATAAGTGAACTTACACATGATCTCCAATCCTGGAAACCATTTCATTCTCATCATTCCCCAGTGTCTGAAAAATCAAATAAACGAACAAAAATAAAAACAAAAACAAAACAAAAAAAAAAAATTCAATCATTGTATTATCGCCATTAGGGGATTGAAAAATGCAAAGTGTTAATATTAAAAGGAGTTTTGATTGAGTTAAACATACAAGATGTGCATATTGCAATCAAAGTGAATGTTCAGCCTAAACATTTTTTATTTTTTTTTTAAGTTTTGGATCAACATGAGGAAAGGTTACAACCTCTGTCAGGTTTTTACTACTTTAAAACAATCCATATAGAAGTGCAAAGCTTCATTGATAAACTTGCAAACCACAAAGTGTGCGCCCCATACACTCTTCATTGTGATTTCCTCCACTAACAACCACATAGAGCAGATTACCAGACACACCTGATATGTTGGAAAGTCATACAGTGGGGGTGACCCCATCCCCTTTTACATCACATGCCCGTCGCATGATGGGAATGTGATGTAATAAGGGGTGGGGTCGCCGGGTGGCATCACCTGGTGACCAAGCCCCATGCCTATATAAATCGTTGCGCAACGTACACACGGCATTACAGCGGTAGAGGTTGTTGTGTCAACATTGCTAGAAGAGAAGAGGGAACAAGACGGCAAAGAAGTCCGTGGCCCCACTTGTAAAAGAGCTTAAAGAATAAAGTGGGGGCCCCTGGCAGAACGCCCCCCAAGCTGACTAATAAATTACTTTTATTTTTTTATTTAACATTTTTCCCCCAGGTGAATGGGTAGGGGTACGATGTACCCGATACTCATTCACATAGGGTGGGAGGACAGGATCTGGGGGCCCCCTTATTAAAGGGGGCTACCGGATTCCGATAAGCCCCCCGCTCGAAGACCCCGACAACCAACGGCCAGGGTTGTTGGGAAGAGGCCCTTGTCCCCATCAACATGGGGACAATGGTGCTTTAGGGTGGGGGCGTAGTGCCCCCCCTGCTCCAAAGCCCCCCCCCCCCCCCCCAAATTTTGAGGGCATGCGGTCTGCTACGGTTCAAGAGGGGGGGGGGGGGGCTCGCTTGGCCCCCACCCCCATTCCTCACTGGCCGGGCTGCATGCTCGAATAAGGGTCTGGTATGGATTTTGGGGGAACCCCCATGCCATTTTTTCAGTGTAGGTGTTCCCCCTTAAAATCCATACCAGACCCAAGGGCCTGGTATGCTCCTGAAGGGGAACCTACGCCAGTTTGTTATTTAAAATTTGGCGCTGACTTTCCCTTAATGATCAGCGTAACAAAAAAAAGGCAGGTTTCCAGGTGCGCCTCTTAAACCTGTGCAAATGCAGCTACGCCACTTGATATTTATCAAGATTGTGCCGGCGTAGTGAATAGGCGCACCTGAATGGACAAAAATGCTGCATGCGCAGTACACAAACAAACCTATGTGTAAATCAGCCCCTATGTGTGGAGAAAAAAAGGCACTGCACACCAACATCAAAACCTCATCCCAACTGTGAAGTATGGTGGTGGGGGCATTCATCTAACCAAATTTGATGGTTCGGCCGGGGAGAGAACCTGTTGTGGTCAGAGATAGAGGGGATAGCTGTCGCCACTAAGGGACCAACCAACTTATTTCCAGGGACTACAGTGAGTAAGTGAAGTAAGTACCGGAGCAGTATTCTCACCAAACAGGGGCGGTGAAGAATCAGGAAACGGGGGGCGTGGCCGGACTGAGCAAAAAGATGGACGCGTGAGCTCTGAGCTCCTGCCACCTCAGAGCGATTAGCATCCATTAGCTGAGATTTTACACCCCGTTTGTACCTACCGTGATGGGAACTGCATCCAGGCACACTTCTGCCTCCTGCACCCCGAGGGAAAACGCAGCCTCCCAGGGACAGAATATCACGGAGATGTTACGCTCATCCAGGGGGAACATGGCGTCATCCCACCAAGGCACTGCTCGAGGCCCGGCACCCTTACCCCATGCCGCTTCGTCTGACATTGTGCTAATGGCGCCCCCGACAGCTTCTTCCCCTCCACCGGCTGATGATCAGGGAACTGCCGAAGCCGCCCCGCTGCCTCATCTGAACATCATGGACCTGAGAGCTATCGCAGCAGATATTAAGGACACTCTCTCAGCCGCCATTGCTGACTTGAGGATAGATATCCGCTCCCTCACTGACAGGGTTGCGGTTACTGAAAAGTCTCTAGAGGACCACAACTAGGTTCTGATCAGGTCCACCAGCAAGATAGATGATCATACCCTCCAACTTAGGGATGTGAACAGACACCTGGAGGAGGTATTCCCAGGCGGTCTCCCATCCAGGTACTAACCAGGCCCGACCCTGCTTAGCCATGGGCGTCCGCTCCATAGGGCAAGGCAGGGCGTTTGCCCCCCCCTAGAATCAGTAGTAAGACACTGACACACATTTAGATTTAGCTGCGGCCGCCTCTCGAACCAGCGCCGCCGATTGTCACTGTCTCTCTCATGTCCGCGGCATATCAAGTCAGTCTGTGACTGTGTTTGTTTACCTTCCGCTCCCCGCCCCTTGTTTTCCGGCCAGCCAATTATCGCTCACTCCCCCTAACTTTGCAGTCCAGCCTGGTGCTTGTCCTGGTGGCGTGACGTCACTCACGCCGGGAGGGGATCACGTCGTGATACTGATGGCTGGGAGGAGCGTAGAGAGCCGTACCGAGAGGAGCCCGCACGCTGTTGAGGTAACACAGACACAGACAGTCTGTAAAGGGCTAATTGTTTGCTAATTTTCAGAAGGGACGTCCGTAAAAGCAGGCTGGCTTTGCAGACAGTGCAGTAATGCAACACACATTAGCACACTTTGTACATGTTTGCACTGACATTTTTTTTAATGGCTCCCCAATGCACTAAAGGGCACACCTGCTGCATAGTAATACACTTTGATTTTTACTATATGAAATTGTGATTGTTATTATTCGATTAGTGAGCCATTTTACAAGTGTGTGTGTGTGTGTGACACACACACACACTTGTAAAATGGCTCACTAATCGAATAATAACAATCACAATTTCATATAGTAAAAATCAAAGTGTATTACTATGCAGCAGGTGTGCCCTTTAGTGCATTGGGGAGCCATTAAAAAAATGTCCGTGCTTTTGCTTTGTAAACTTGATATGAATAATTTTCAATACAAATTATTGGAAAATAAAAAAAAATCAGTGCAAACATTATTATGTGCAAAGTGTGCCAATGTGTGTTGTGTTGCATTACTGCACTGCAAAGCCAGCCTGCTTTTACTGACTTCCCTTCTGAAAATACTAGTTTCTTGGCTGCAAAGCCACCAGAGACAGCCAAACAACTAGCACTTTAAGCAACAAAAACCTTCACATTTTTGTTTGTATATATATATATATATACCCTTAAAATGCCAGGAGCCGGGTGCACTGGTCAGTGATCATAGTAACTCATGTATTAATGTCAGTGCAGGACATTTACCCCCCCCCCCCCCCGCCGCCATGCTGCATATTAAAAAAATCTTCAGACTGCATTCCATATGGCATCATGCCATACGGAATGATGCAGTCTGAAGATTATTAACTGTGATGACTGTCTGTGATTTTTTTAATATGCAGCATGGTGGGGAGGGGGAGGGGGGTAAATGTCCTGCACTGACATTAATACATGAGTTACTATGATCACTGACCAGTGCACCCGGCTCCTGGCATTTTAAGGGTATATATATTATATACAAACAAAAATGTGAAGGTTTTTGTTGCTTAAAGTGCTAGTTGTTTGGCTGTCTCTGGTGGCTTTGCAGGGTGCTGTGTAATGTAAAGGGGTCGAGGGATGCAGGGTGCTGTGTAATGTAAAGGGGTCGAGGGATGCAGGGTGCTGTGTAATGTAAAGGGGTCGAGGGATGCAGGGTGCTGTGTAATGTAAAGGGGTCGAGGGATGCAGGGTGCTGTGTAATGTAAGGGGTCCAGTGGTGCAGGGTGCTGTGTAATGTAAGGGGTCCAGAGGTGCAGTTTGCTGTGTAATGTAAGGGGTCGAGAGGCGCAGGGTGCTGTGTAATGTAAAGGGGTGCAGTAATGCAGTTGTGGAGAGGGGGTACACAGTAGTGATAAAGAGATATTGAAATATGCAGGGGGCACAGTGGGATGTTTTTACATTTCAATGTGGGGGGCGCTTTTAACCCCCGCTAGCGGTCGAAGAAAGGGTTAAATGCGACTGTGTATCGCCAGTGCCGAAGCGCCCCCCCCCTGAAAAAATTTCAGCGGACGCCCATGTGCTTAGCCTCTGAGATCAGACGCTTTTAGGGTGATGTGGCCGTAGGCGATAACCATGGCTGTCCTTAACTCTCTTGAAGATAGCATGGAAGAAAGACTCGGGGAAAAAAAGATTCAAGGACTCCACCACACCAACTAAAAAAAAAAAAAGCCTACAGCACCTGGTATTCCCAGACGGTTTCCCATCCAGGTACTGACCAGGCCCGACCCTGCTTAGCCTCCAAGATCAGACGAGATTGGGCGCTTTCAGGGTGATGTGGCCGTAGGCGATAACCATGGCTGTCCTTAACTCTCTTGAAGATAGCATGGAAGAAAGACTCGGGGAAAAAAAGAGATTCAAGGACTCCACCACACCAACTAAAAAAAAAGCCTACAGCACCTGGTATTCCCAGGCGGTCTCCCATCCAGGTACTAACCAGGCCCGACCCTACTTAGCCTCCGAAATCAGACGAGATCGGGCGCTTTTAGGGTGATGTGGCCGTAGGCGATAACCATGGCTGTACTTAACTCTCTTGAAGATAGCATGGAAGAAAGTCTCAGAAAAAAAAAAGATTCAAGGACTCCCCCACAACCCAAAAAAAAAAAGCCTACAGCAGCTGGTATTCCCAGGCGGTCTCACATCCAGGCCCGACCCTGCTTAGCCTCCGAGATCAGACGAGATCGGGCGCTTTCAGGGTGATGTGGCCGTAGGCGATAACCATGGCTGTCCTTAACTCTCTTGAAGATAGCATGGAAGAAAGTCTCGAAAAAAAAAAAGATTCAAGGACTCCCCCACAACCCAAAAAAAAAAGCCTACAGCACCTGGTATTCCCAGGCGGTCTCCCATCCAAGTACTAACCAGGCCCGACCCTGCTTAGCCTCCGAGAGCAGACGAGATTGAGCGCTTTCAGGGTGATGTGGCCGTAGGCAATAACCATGGCTGTCCTTAACTCTCTTGAAGATAGCATGGAAGAAAGACTGGGGAAAAAAAGAGATTCAAGGACTCCACCACAACAACCAAAACAAAAAAGCCTACAGCACCTGGTATTCCCAGGCGGTCTCCCATCCAGGAACTAACCAGGCCCGACCCTGCTTAGCCTCCGAGATCAGACGAGATCGGGCGCTTTCAGAGTGATGTGGCCGTAGGCGATAACCATGGCTGTCCTTAACTCTCTTGAAGATAGCATGGAAGAAAGACTGGGGAAAAAAAGAGATTCAAGGACTCCACCACAACAAAAAAGCCTACAGCACCTGGTATTCCCAGGCGGTCTCCCATCCAGGTACTAACCAGGCCCGACCCTGCTTAGCCTCCGAGATCAGACGAGATCGGGCGCTTTCAAGGTGATGTGGCCGTAGGCGATAACCATGGCTGTCCTTAACTCTCTTGAAGATAGCATGGAAGAAAGACTGGGGGAAAAAAGAGATTCAAGACTCCACCAAAACAAAAAAGCCTACAGCACCTGGTATTCCCAGGCGGTCTCCCATCCAGGTACTAACCAGGCCCGACCCTGCTTAGCCTCCGAGATCAGACGAGATCGGGCGCTTTCAAGGTGATGTGGCCGTAGGCGATAACCATGGCTGTCCTTAACTCTCTTGAAGATAGCATGGAAGAAAGACTGGGGGAAAAAAGAGATTCAAGGACTCCACCACAACAAAAAAGCCTACAGCACCTGGTATTCCCAGGCGGTCTCCCATCCAGGTACTAACCAGGCCCGACCCTGCTTAGCCTCCGAGATCAGACGAGATCGGGCGCTTTCAAGGTGATGTGGCCGTAGGCGATAACCATGGCTGTCCTTAACTCTCTTGAAGATAGCATGGAAGAAAGACTGGGGGAAAAAAGAGATTCAAGGACTCCACCACAACAAAAAAGCCTACAGCACCTGGTATTCCCAGGCGGTCTCCCATCCAGGTACTAACCAGGCCCGACCCTGCTTAGCCTCCGAGATCAGACGAGATCAGGCGCTTTCAAGGTGATGTGGCCGTAGGCGATAACCATGGCTGTCCTTAACTCTCTTGAAGATAGCATGGAAGAAAGACTGGGGGAAAAAAGAGATTCAAGACTCCACCAAAACAAAAAAGCCTACATCACCTGGTATTCTCAGGCGGTCTCCCATCCAGGTACTAACCAGGCCCGACCTTGCTTAGCCTCCGAGATCAGACGAGATCGGGCGCTTTCAAGGTGATGTGGCCGTAGGCGATAACCATGGCTGTCCTTAACTCTCTTGAAGATAGCATGGAAGAAAGACTGGGGGAAAAAAGAGATTCAAGACTCCACCAAAACAAAAAAGCCTACAGCACCTGGTATTCCCAGGCGGTCTCCCATCCAGGTACTAACCAGGCCCGACCCTGCTTAGCCTCCGAGATCAGACGAGATCGGGCGCTTTCAAGGTGATGTGGCCGTAGGCGATAACCGTGGCTGTCCTTAACTCTCTTGAAGATAGCATGGAAGAAAGACTGGGGGAAAAAAGAGATTCAAGACTCCACCAAAACAAAAAAGCCTACAGCACCTGGTATTGCCAGGCGGTCTCCCATCCAGGTACTAACCAGGCCCGACCCTGCTTAGCCTCCGAGATCAGACGAGATCGGGCGCTTTCAAGGTGATGTGGCCGTAGGCGATAACCATGGCTGTCCTTAACTCTCTTGAAGATAGCATGGAAGAAAGACTGGGGGAAAAAAGAGATTCAAGACTCCACCAAAACAAAAAAGCCTACAGCACCTGGTATTCCCAGGCGGTCTCCCATCCAGGTACTAACCAGGCCCGACCCTGCTTAGCCTCCGAGATCAGACGAGATCGGGCGCTTTCAAGGTGATGTGGCCGTAGGCGATAACCATGGCTGTCCTTAACTCTCTTGAAGATAGCATGGAAGAAAGACTGGGGGAAAAAAGAGATTCAAGACTCCACCAAAACAAAAAAGCCTACAGCACCTGATATTCCCAGGCGGTCTCCCATCCAGGTACTAACCAGGCCCGACCCTGCTTAGCCTCCGAGATCAGACGAGATCGGGCGCTTTCAAGGTGATGTGGCCGTAGGCGATAACCATGGCTGTCCTTAACTCTCTTGAAGATAGCATGGAAGAAAGACTGGGGGAAAAAAGAGATTCAAGACTCTACCAAAACAAAAAAGCCTACAGCACCTGGTATTCCCAGGCGGTCTCCCATCCAGGTACTAACCAGGCCCGACCCTGCTTAGCCTCCGAGATCAGACGAGATCGGGCGCTTTCAAGGTGATGTGGCCGTAGGCAATAACCGTGGCTGTCCTTAACTCTCTTGAAGATAGCATGGAAGAAAGACTGGGGGAAAAAAGAGATTCAAGACTCCACCAAAACAAAAAAGCCTACAGCACCTGGTATTCCCAGGCGGTCTCCCATCCAGGTACTAACCAGGCCCGACCTTGCTTAGCCTCCGAGATCAGATGAGATCGGGCGCTTTCAAGGTGATGTGGCCGTAGGCGATAACCATGGCTGTCCTTAACTCTCTTGAAGATAGCATGGAAGAAAGACTGGGGGAAAAAAGAGATTCAAGACTCCACCAAAACAAAAAAGCCTACAGCACCTGGTATTCCCAGGCGGTCTCCCATCCAGGTACTAACCAGGCCCGACCCTGCTTAGCCTCCGAGATCAGACGAGATCGGGCGCTTTCAAGGTGATGTGGCCGTAGGCGATAACCATGGCTGTCCTTAACTCTCTTGAAGATAGCATGGAAGAAAGACTGGGGGAAAAAAGAGATTCAAGGACTCCACCACAACAAAAAAGCCTACAGCACCTGGTATTCCCAGGCGGTCTCCCATCCAGGTACTAACCAGGCCCGACCCTGCTTAGCCTCCGAGATCAGACGAGATCGGGCGCTTTCAAGGTGATGTGGCCGTAGGCGATAACCATGGCTGTCCTTAACTCTCTTGAAGATAGCATGGAAGAAAGACTGGGGGAAAAAAGAGATTCAAGACTCCACCAAAACAAAAAAGCCTACAGCACCTGGTATTGCCAGGCGGTCTCCCATCCAGGTACTAACCAGGCCCGACCCTGCTTAGCCTCCGATATCAGACGAGATCGGGCGCTTTCAAGGTGATGTGGCCGTAGGCGATAACCATGGCTGTCCTTAACTCTCTTGAAGATAGCATGGAAGAAAGACTGGGGGAAAAAAGAGATTCAAGGACTCCACCACAACAAAAAAGCCTACAGCACCTGGTAATCCCAGGCGGTCTCCCATCCAGGTACTAACCAGGCCCGACCCTGCTTAGCCTCCGAGATCAGACGAGATCGGGCGCTTTCAAGGTGATGTGGCCGTAGGCGATAACCATGGCTGTCCTTAACTCTCTTGAAGATAGCATGGAAGAAAGACTGGGGGAAAAAAGAGATTCAAGACTCCACCAAAACAAAAAAGCCTACAGCACCTGGTATTCCCAGGCGGTCTCCCATCCAGGTACTAACCAGGCCCGACCCTGCTTAGCCTCCGAGATCAGACGAGATCGGGCGCTTTCAAGGTGATGTGGCCGTAGGCGATAACCATGGCTGTCCTTAACTCTCTTGAAGATAGCATGGAAGAAAGACTGGGGGAAAAAAGAGATTCAAGACTCCACCAAAACAAAAAAGCCTACAGCACCTGGTATTCCCAGGCGGTCTCCCATCCAGGTACTAACCAGGCCCGACCCTGCTTAGCCTCCGAGATCAGACGAGATCGGGCGCTTTCAAGGTGATGTGGCCGTAGGCGATAACCATGGCTGTCCTTAACTCTCTTGAAGATAGCATGGAAGAAAGACTGGGGGAAAAAAGAGATTCAAGACTCCACCAAAACAAAAAAGCCTACAGCACCTGGTATTCCCAGGCGGTCTCCCATCCAGGTACTAACCAGGCCCGACCCTGCTTAGCCTCCGAGATCAGACGAGATCGGGCGCTTTCAAGGTGATGTGGCCGTAGGCGATAACCATGGCTGTCCTTAACTCTCTTGAAGATAGCATGGAAGAAAGACTGGGGGAAAAAAGAGATTCAAGACTCCACCAAAACAAAAAAGCCTACAGCACCTGGTATTCCCAGGCGGTCTCCCATCCAGGTACTAACCAGGCCCGACCCTGCTTAGCCTCCGAGATCAGACGAGATCGGGCGCTTTCAAGGTGATGTGGCCGTAGGCGATAACCATGGCTGTCCTTAACTCTCTTGAAGATAGCATGGAAGAAAGACTGGGGGAAAAAAGAGATTCAAGACTCCACCAAAACAAAAAAGCCTACAGCACCTGGTATTCCCAGGCGGTCTCCCATCCAGGTACTAACCAGGCCCGACCCTGCTTAGCCTCCGAGATCAGACGAGATCGGGCGCTTTCAAGGTGATGTGGCCGTAGGCGATAACCATGGCTGTCCTTAACTCTCTTGAAGATAGCATGGAAGAAAGACTGGGGGAAAAAAGAGATTCAAGACTCCACCAAAACAAAAAAGCCTACAGCACCTGGTATTCCCAGGCGGTCTCCCATCCAGGTACTAACCAGGCCCGACCTTGCTTAGCCTCCGAGATCAGACGAGATCGGGCGCTTTCAAGGTGATGTGGCCGTAGGCGATAACCATGGCTGTCCTTAACTCTCTTGAAGATAGCATGGAAGAAAGACTGGGGGAAAAAAGAGATTCAAGACTCCACCAAAACAAAAAAGCCTACAGCACCTGGTATTCCCAGGCGGTCTCCCATCCAGGTACTAACCAGGCCCGACCTTGCTTAGCCTCCGAGATCAGACGAGATCGGGCGCTTTCAAGGTGATGTGGCCGTAGGCGATAACCATGGCTGTCCTTAACTCTCTTGAAGATAGCATGGAAGAAAGACTGGGGGAAAAAAGAGATTCAAGACTCCACCAAAACAAAAAAGCCTACAGCACCTGGTATTCCCAGGCGGTCTCCCATCCAGGTACTAACCAGGCCCGACCCTGCTTAGCCTCCGAGATCAGACGAGATCGGGCGCTTTCAAGGTGATGTGGCCGTAGGCGATAACCATGGCTGTCCTTAACTCTCTTGAAGATAGCATGGAAGAAAGACTGGGGGAAAAAAGAGATTCAAGACTCCACCAAAACAAAAAAGCCTACAGCACCTGGTATTCCCAGGCGGTCTCCCATCCAGGTACTAACCAGGCCCGACCCTGCTTAGCCTCCGAGATCAGACGAGATCGGGCGCTTTCAAGGTGATGTGGCCGTAGGCGATAACCATGGCTGTCCTTAACTCTCTTGAAGATAGCATGGAAGAAAGACTGGGGGAAAAAAGAGATTCAAGACTCCACCAAAACAAAAAAGCCTACAGCACCTGGTATTCCCAGGCGGTCTCCCATCCAGGTACTAACCAGGCCCGACCCTGCTTAGCCTCCGAGATCAGACGAGATCGGGCGCTTTCAAGGTGATGTGGCCGTAGGCGATAACCATGGCTGTCCTTAACTCTCTTGAAGATAGCATGGAAGAAAGACTGGGGGAAAAAAGAGATTCAAGACTCCACCAAAACAAAAAAGCCTACAGCACCTGGTATTCCCAGGCGGTCTCCCATCCAGGTACTAACCAGGCCCGACCCTGCTTAGCCTCCGAGATCAGACGAGATCGGGCGCTTTCAAGGTGATGTGGCCGTAGGCGATAACCATGGCTGTCCTTAACTCTCTTGAAGATAGCATGGAAGAAAGACTGGGGGAAAAAAGAGATTCAAGACTCCACCAAAACAAAAAAGCCTACAGCACCTGGTATTCCCAGGCGGTCTCCCATCCAGGTACTAACCAGGCCCGACCCTGCTTAGCCTCCGAGATCAGACGAGATCGGGCGCTTTCAAGGTGATGTGGCCGTAGGCGATAACCATGGCTGTCCTTAACTCTCTTGAAGATAGCATGGAAGAAAGACTGGGGGAAAAAAGAGATTCAAGACTCCACCAAAACAAAAAAGCCTACAGCACCTGGTATTCCCAGGCGGTCTCCCATCCAGGTACTAACCAGGCCCGACCCTGCTTAGCCTCCGAGATCAGACGAGATCGGGCGCTTTCAAGGTGATGTGGCCGTAGGCGATAACCATGGCTGTCCTTAACTCTCTTGAAGATAGCATGGAAGAAAGACTGGGGGAAAAAAGAGATTCAAGACTCCACCAAAACAAAAAAGCCTACAGCACCTGGTATTCCCAGGCGGTCTCCCATCCAGGTACTAACCAGGCCCGACCCTGCTTAGCCTCCGAGATCAGACGAGATCGGGCGCTTTCAAGGTGATGTGGCCGTAGGCGATAACCATGGCTGTCCTTAACTCTCTTGAAGATAGCATGGAAGAAAGACTGGGGGAAAAAAGAGATTCAAGACTCCACCAAAACAAAAAAGCCTACAGCACCTGGTATTCCCAGGCGGTCTCCCATCCAGGTACTAACCAGGCCCGACCCTGCTTAGCCTCCGAGATCAGACGAGATCGGGCGCTTTCAAGGTGATGTGGCCGTAGGCGATAACCATGGCTGTCCTTAACTCTCTTGAAGATAGCATGGAAGACAGACTGGGGGAAAAAAGAGATTCAAGGACTCCACCACAACAAAAAAGCCTACAGCACCTGGTATTCCCAGGCGGTCTCCCATCCAGGTACTAACCAGGCCCGACCCTGCTTAGCCTCCGAGATCAGACGAGATCGGGCGCTTTCAAGGTGATGTGGCCGTAGGCGATAACCATGGCTGTCCTTAACTCTCTTGAAGATAGCATGGAAGAAAGACTGGGGGAAAAAAGAGATTCAAGACTCCACCAAAACAAAAAAGCCTACAGCACCTGGTATTCCCAGGCGGTCTCCCATCCAGGTACTAACCAGGCCCGACCTTGCTTAGCCTCCGAGATCAGACGAGATCGGGCGCTTTCAAGGTGATGTGGCCGTAGGCGATAACCATGGCTGTCCTTAACTCTCTTGAAGATAGCATGGAAGAAAGACTGGGGGAAAAAAGAGATTCAAGACTCCACCAAAACAAAAAAGCCTACAGCACCTGGTATTCCCAGGCGGTCTCCCATCCAGGTACTAACCAGGCCCGACCCTGCTTAGCCTCCGAGATCAGACGAGATCGGGCGCTTTCAAGGTGATGTGGCCGTAGGCGATAACCATGGCTGTCCTTAACTCTCTTGAAGATAGCATGGAAGAAAGACTGGGGGAAAAAAGAGATTCAAGGACTCCACCAAAACAAAAAAGCCTACAGCACCTGGTATTCCCAGGCGGTCTCCCATCCAGGTACTAACCAGGCCCGACCCTGCTTAGCCTCCGAGATCAGACGAGATCGGGCGCTTTCAAGGTGATGTGGCCGTAGGCGATAACCATGGCTGTCCTTAACTCTCTTGAAGATAGCATGGAAGAAAGACTGGGGGAAAAAAGAGATTCAAGACTCCACCAAAACAAAAAAGCCTACAGCACCTGGTATTCCCAGGCGGTCTCCCATCCAGGTACTAACCAGGCCCGACCTTGCTTAGCCTCCGAGATCAGACGAGATCGGGCGCTTTCAAGGTGATGTGGCCGTAGGCGATAACCATGGCTGTCCTTAACTCTCTTGAAGATAGCATGGAAGAAAGACTGGGGGAAAAAAGAGATTCAAGACTCCACCAAAACAAAAAAGCCTACAGCACCTGGTATTCCCAGGCGGTCTCCCATCCAGGTACTAACCAGGCCCGACCCTGCTTAGCCTCCGAGATCAGACGAGATCGGGCGCTTTCAAGGTGATGTGGCCGTAGGCGATAACCATGGCTGTCCTTAACTCTCTTGAAGATAGCATGGAAGAAAGACTGGGGGAAAAAAGAGATTCAAGACTCCACCAAAACAAAAAAGCCTACAGCACCTGGTATTCCCAGGCGGTCTCCCATCCAGGTACTAACCAGGCCCGACCCTGCTTAGCCTCCGAGATCAGACGAGATCGGGCGCTTTCAAGGTGATGTGGCCGTAGGCGATAACCATGGCTGTCCTTAACTCTCTTGAAGATAGCATGGAAGAAAGACTGGGGGAAAAAAGAGATTCAAGACTCCACCAAAACAAAAAAGCCTACAGCACCTGGTATTCCCAGGCGGTCTCCCATCCAGGTACTAACCAGGCCCGACCTTGCTTAGCCTCCGAGATCAGACGAGATCGGGCGCTTTCAAGGTGATGTGGCCGTAGGCGATAACCATGGCTGTCCTTAACTCTCTTGAAGATAGCATGGAAGAAAGACTGGGGGAAAAAGAGATTCAAGACTCCACCAAAACAAAAAAGCCTACAGCACCTGGTATTCCCAGGCGGTCTCCCATCCAGGTACTAACCAGGCCCGACCCTGCTTAGCCTCCGAGATCAGACGAGATCGGGCGCTTTCAAGGTGATGTGGCCGTAGGCGATAACCATGGCTGTCCTTAACTCTCTTGAAGATAGCATGGAAGAAAGACTGGGGGAAAAAAGAGATTCAAGACTCCACCAAAACAAAAAAGCCTACAGCACCTGGTATTCCCAGGCGGTCTCCCATCCAGGTACTAACCAGGCCCGACCTTGCTTAGCCTCCGAGATCAGACGAGATCGGGCGCTTTCAAGGTGATGTGGCCGTAGGCGATAACCATGGCTGTCCTTAACTCTCTTGAAGATAGCATGGAAGAAAGACTGGGGGAAAAAAGAGATTCAAGACTCCACCAAAACAAAAAAGCCTACAGCACCTGGTATTCCCAGGCGGTCTCCCATCCAGGTACTAACCAGGCCCGACCCTGCTTAGCCTCCGAGATCAGACGAGATCGGGCGCTTTCAAGGTGATGTGGCCGTAGGCGATAACCATGGCTGTCCTTAACTCTCTTGAAGATAGCATGGAAGAAAGACTGGGGGAAAAAAGAGATTCAAGACTCCACCAAAACAAAAAAGCCTACAGCACCTGGTATTCCCAGGCGGTCTCCCATCCAGGTACTAACCAGGCCCGACCCTGCTTAGCCTCCGAGATCAGACGAGATCGGGCGCTTTCAAGGTGATGTGGCCGTAGGCGATAACCATGGCTGTCCTTAACTCTCTTGAAGATAGCATGGAAGAAAGACTGGGGGAAAAAAGAGATTCAAGACTCCACCAAAACAAAAAAGCCTACAGCACCTGGTATTCCCAGGCGGTCTCCCATCCAGGTACTAACCAGGCCCGACCCTGCTTAGCCTCCGAGATCAGACGAGATCGGGCGCTTTCAAGGTGATGTGGCCGTAGGCGATAACCATGGCTGTCCTTAACTCTCTTGAAGATAGCATGGAAGAAAGACTGGGGGAAAAAAGAGATTCAAGACTCCACCAAAACAATAAAGCCTACAGCACCTGGTATTCCCAGGCGGTCTCCCATCCAGGTACTAACCAGGCCCGACCCTGCTTAGCCTCCGAGATCAGACGAGATCGGGCGCTTTCAAGGTGATGTGGCCGTAGGCGATAACCATGGCTGTCCTTAACTCTCTTGAAGATAGCATGGAAGAAAGACTGGGGGAAAAAAGAGATTCAAGACTCCACCAAAACAAAAAAGCCTACAGCACCTGGTATTCCCAGGCGGTCTCCCATCCAGGTACTAACCAGGCCCGACCCTGCTTAGCCTCCGAGATCAGACGAGATCGGGCGCTTTCAAGGTGATGTGGCCGTAGGCGATAACCATGGCTGTCCTTAACTCTCTTGAAGATAGCATGGAAGAAAGACTGGGGGAAAAAAGAGATTCAAGACTCCACCAAAACAAAAAAGCCTACAGCACCTGGTATTCCCAGGCGGTCTCCCATCCAGGTACTAACCAGGCCCGACCCTGCTTAGCCTCCGAGATCAGACGAGATCGGGCGCTTTCAAGGTGATGTGGCCGTAGGCGATAACCATGGCTGTCCTTAACTCTCTTGAAGATAGCATGGAAGAAAGACTGGGGGAAAAAAGAGATTCAAGACTCCACCAAAACAAAAAAGCCTACAGCACCTGGTATTCCCAGGCGGTCTCCCATCCAGGTACTAACCAGGCCCGACCCTGCTTAGCCTCCGAGATCAGACGAGATCGGGCGCTTTCAAGGTGATGTGGCCGTAGGCGATAACCATGGCTGTCCTTAACTCTCTTGAAGATAGCATGGAAGAAAGACTGGGGGAAAAAAGAGATTCAAGACTCCACCAAAACAAAAAAGCCTACAGCACCTGGTATTCCCAGGCGGTCTCCCATCCAGGTACTAACCAGGCCCGACCCTGCTTAGCCTCCGAGATCAGACGAGATCGGGCGCTTTCAAGGTGATGTGGCCGTAGGCGATAACCATGGCTGTCCTTAACTCTCTTGAAGATAGCATGGAAGAAAGACTGGGGGAAAAAAGAGATTCAAGACTCCACCAAAACAAAAAAGCCTACAGCACCTGGTATTCCCAGGCGGTCTCCCATCCAGGTACTAACCAGGCCCGACCCTGCTTAGCCTCCGAGATCAGACGAGATCGGGCGCTTTCAAGGTGATGTGGCCGTAGGCGATAACCATGGCTGTCCTTAACTCTCTTGAAGATAGCATGGAAGAAAGACTGGGGGAAAAAAGAGATTCAAGACTCCACCAAAACAAAAAAGCCTACAGCACCTGGTATTCCCAGGCGGTCTCCCATCCAGGTACTAACCAGGCCCGACCCTGCTTAGCCTCCGAGATCAGACGAGATCGGGCGCTTTCAAGGTGATGTGGCCGTAGGCGATAACCATGGCTGTCCTTAACTCTCTTGAAGATAGCATGGAAGAAAGACTGGGGGAAAAAAGAGATTCAAGACTCCACCAAAACAAAAAAGCCTACAGCACCTGGTATTCCCAGGCGGTCTCCCATCCAGGTACTAACCAGGCCCGACCCTGCTTAGCCTCCGAGATCAGACGAGATCGGGCGCTTTCAAGGTGATGTGGCCGTAGGCGATAACCATGGCTGTCCTTAACTCTCTTGAAGATAGCATGGAAGAAAGACTGGGGGAAAAAAGAGATTCAAGACTCCACCAAAACAAAAAAGCCTACAGCACCTGGTATTCCCAGGCGGTCTCCCATCCAGGTACTAACCAGGCCCGACCCTGCTTAGCCTCCGAGATCAGACGAGATCGGGCGCTTTCAAGGTGATGTGGCCGTAGGCGATAACCATGGCTGTCCTTAACTCTCTTGAAGATAGCATGGAAGAAAGACTGGGGGAAAAAAGAGATTCAAGACTCCACCAAAACAAAAAAGCCTACAGCACCTGGTATTCCCAGGCGGTCTCCCATCCAGGTACTAACCAGGCCCGACCCTGCTTAGCCTCCGAGATCAGACGAGATCGGGCGCTTTCAAGGTGATGTGGCCGTAGGCGATAACCATGGCTGTCCTTAACTCTCTTGAAGATAGCATGGAAGAAAGACTGGGGGAAAAAAGAGATTCAAGACTCCACCAAAACAAAAAAGCCTACAGCACCTGGTATTCCCAGGCGGTCTCCCATCCAGGTACTAACCAGGCCCGACCCTGCTTAGCCTCCGAGATCAGACGAGATCGGGCGCTTTCAAGGTGATGTGGCCGTAGGCGATAACCATGGCTGTCCTTAACTCTCTTGAAGATAGCATGGAAGAAAGACTGGGGGAAAAAAGAGATTCAAGACTCCACCAAAACAAAAAAGCCTACAGCACCTGGTATTCCCAGGCGGTCTCCCATCCAGGTACTAACCAGGCCCGACCCTGCTTAGCCTCCGAGATCAGACGAGATCGGGCGCTTTCAAGGTGATGTGGCCGTAGGCGATAACCATGGCTGTCCTTAACTCTCTTGAAGATAGCATGGAAGAAAGACTGGGGGAAAAAAGAGATTCAAGACTCCACCAAAACAAAAAAGCCTACAGCACCTGGTATTCCCAGGCGGTCTCCCATCCAGGTACTAACCAGGCCCGACCCTGCTTAGCCTCCGAGATCAGACGAGATCGGGCGCTTTCAAGGTGATGTGGCCGTAGGCGATAACCATGGCTGTCCTTAACTCTCTTGAAGATAGCATGGAAGAAAGACTGGGGGAAAAAAGAGATTCAAGACTCCACCAAAACAAAAAAGCCTACAGCACCTGGTATTCCCAGGCGGTCTCCCATCCAGGTACTAACCAGGCCCGACCCTGCTTAGCCTCCGAGATCAGACGAGATCGGGCGCTTTCAAGGTGATGTGGCCGTAGGCGATAACCATGGCTGTCCTTAACTCTCTTGAAGATAGCATGGAAGAAAGACTGGGGGAAAAAAGAGATTCAAGACTCCACCAAAACAAAAAAGCCTACAGCACCTGGTATTCCCAGGCGGTCTCCCATCCAGGTACTAACCAGGCCCGACCCTGCTTAGCCTCCGAGATCAGACGAGATCGGGCGCTTTCAAGGTGATGTGGCCGTAGGCGATAACCATGGCTGTCCTTAACTCTCTTGAAGATAGCATGGAAGAAAGACTGGGGGAAAAAAGAGATTCAAGACTCCACCAAAACAAAAAAGCCTACAGCACCTGGTATTCCCAGGCGGTCTCCCATCCAGGTACTAACCAGGCCCGACCCTGCTTAGCCTCCGAGATCAGACGAGATCGGGCGCTTTCAAGGTGATGTGGCCGTAGGCGATAACCATGGCTGTCCTTAACTCTCTTGAAGATAGCATGGAAGAAAGACTGGGGGAAAAAAGAGATTCAAGACTCCACCAAAACAAAAAAGCCTACAGCACCTGGTATTCCCAGGCGGTCTCCCATCCAGGTACTAACCAGGCCCGACCCTGCTTAGCCTCCGAGATCAGACGAGATCGGGCGCTTTCAAGGTGATGTGGCCGTAGGCGATAACCATGGCTGTCCTTAACTCTCTTGAAGATAGCATGGAAGAAAGACTGGGGGAAAAAAGAGATTCAAGACTCCACCAAAACAAAAAAGCCTACAGCACCTGGTATTCCCAGGCGGTCTCCCATCCAGGTACTAACCAGGCCCGACCCTGCTTAGCCTCCGAGATCAGACGAGATCGGGCGCTTTCAAGGTGATGTGGCCGTAGGCGATAACCATGGCTGTCCTTAACTCTCTTGAAGATAGCATGGAAGAAAGACTGGGGGAAAAAAGAGATTCAAGACTCCACCAAAACAAAAAAGCCTACAGCACCTGGTATTCCCAGGCGGTCTCCCATCCAGGTACTAACCAGGCCCGACCCTGCTTAGCCTCCGAGATCAGACGAGATCGGGCGCTTTCAAGGTGATGTGGCCGTAGGCGATAACCATGGCTGTCCTTAACTCTCTTGAAGATAGCATGGAAGAAAGACTGGGGGAAAAAACAGATTCAAGACTCCACCAAAACAAAAAAGCCTACAGCACCTGGTATTCCCAGGCGGTCTATCATCCAGGTACTAACCAGGCCCGACCCTGCTTAGCCTCCGAGATCAGACGAGATCGGGCGCTTTCAAGGTGATGTGGCCGTAGGCGATAACCATGGCTGTCCTTAACTCTCTTGAAGATAGCATGGAAGAAAGACTGGGGGAAAAAAGAGATTCAAGACTCCACCAAAACAAAAAAGCCTACAGCACCTGGTATTCCCAGGCGGTCTCCCATCCAGGTACTAACCAGGCCCGACCCTGCTTAGCCTCCGAGATCAGACGAGATCGGGCGCTTTCAAGGTGATGTGGCCGTAGGCGATAACCATGGCTGTCCTTAACTCTCTTGAAGATAGCATGGAAGAAAGACTGGGGGAAAAAAGAGATTCAAGACTCCACCAAAACAAAAAAGCCTACAGCACCTGGTATTCCCAGGCGGTCTCCCATCCAGGTACTAACCAGGCCCGACCCTGCTTAGCCTCCGAGATCAGACGAGATCGGGCGCTTTCAAGGTGATGTGGCCGTAGGCGATAACCATGGCTGTCCTTAACTCTCTTGAAGATAGCATGGAAGAAAGACTGGGGGAAAAAAGAGATTCAAGACTCCACCAAAACAAAAAAGCCTACAGCACCTGGTATTCCCAGGCGGTCTCCCATCCAGGTACTAACCAGGCCCGACCCTGCTTAGCCTCCGAGATCAGACGAGATCGGGCGCTTTCAAGGTGATGTGGCCGTAGGCGATAACCATGGCTGTCCTTAACTCTCTTGAAGATAGCATGGAAGAAAGACTGGGGGAAAAAAGAGATTCAAGACTCCACCAAAACAAAAAAGCCTACAGCACCTGGTATTCCCAGGCGGTCTCCCATCCAGGTACTAACCAGGCCCGACCCTGCTTAGCCTCCGAGATCAGACGAGATCGGGCGCTTTCAAGGTGATGTGGCCGTAGGCGATAACCATGGCTGTCCTTAACTCTCTTGAAGATAGCATGGAAGAAAGACTGGGGGAAAAAAGAGATTCAAGACTCCACCAAAACAAAAAAGCCTACAGCACCTGGTATTCCCAGGCGGTCTCCCATCCAGGTACTAACCAGGCCCGACCCTGCTTAGCCTCCGAGATCAGACGAGATCGGGCGCTTTCAAGGTGATGTGGCCGTAGGCGATAACCATGGCTGTCCTTAACTCTCTTGAAGATAGCATGGAAGAAAGACTGGGGGAAAAAAGAGATTCAAGACTCCACCAAAACAAAAAAGCCTACAGCACCTGGTATTCCCAGGCGGTCTCCCATCCAGGTACTAACCAGGCCCGACCCTGCTTAGCCTCCGAGATCAGACGAGATCGGGCGCTTTCAAGGTGATGTGGCCGTAGGCGATAACCATGGCTGTCCTTAACTCTCTTGAAGATAGCATGGAAGAAAGACTGGGGGAAAAAAGAGATTCAAGACTCCACCAAAACAAAAAAGCCTACAGCACCTGGTATTCCCAGGCGGTCTCCCATCCAGGTACTAACCAGGCCCGACCCTGCTTAGCCTCCGAGATCAGACGAGATCGGGCGCTTTCAAGGTGATGTGGCCGTAGGCGATAACCATGGCTGTCCTTAACTCTCTTGAAGATAGCATGGAAGAAAGACTGGGGGAAAAAAGAGATTCAAGACTCCACCAAAACAAAAAAGCCTACAGCACCTGGTATTCCCAGGCGGTCTCCCATCCAGGTACTAACCAGGCCCGACCCTGCTTAGCCTCCGAGATCAGACGAGATCGGGCGCTTTCAAGGTGATGTGGCCGTAGGCGATAACCATGGCTGTCCTTAACTCTCTTGAAGATAGCATGGAAGAAAGACTGGGGGAAAAAAGAGATTCAAGACTCCACCAAAACAAAAAAGCCTACAGCACCTGGTATTCCCAGGCGGTCTCCCATCCAGGTACTAACCAGGCCCGACCCTGCTTAGCCTCCGAGATCAGACGAGATCGGGCGCTTTCAAGGTGATGTGGCCGTAGGCGATAACCATGGCTGTCCTTAACTCTCTTGAAGATAGCATGGAAGAAAGACTGGGGGAAAAAAGAGATTCAAGACTCCACCAAAACAAAAAAGCCTACAGCACCTGGTATTCCCAGGCGGTCTCCCATCCAGGTACTAACCAGGCCCGACCCTGCTTAGCCTTCGAGATCAGACCAGATCGGGCGCTTTCAAGGTGATGTGGCCGTAGGCGATAACCATGGCTGTCCTTAACTCTCTTGAAGATAGCATGGAAGAAAGACTGGGGGAAAAAAGAGATTCAAGACTCCACCAAAACAAAAAAGCCTACAGCACCTGGTATTCCCAGGCGGTCTCCCATCCAGGTACTAACCAGGCCCGACCCTGCTTAGCCTCCGAGATCAGACGAGATCGGGCGCTTTCAAGGTGATGTGGCCGTAGGCGATAACCATGGCTGTCCTTAACTCTCTTGAAGATAGCATGGAAGAAAGACTGGGGGAAAAAAGAGATTCAAGACTCCACCAAAACAAAAAAGCCTACAGCACCTGGTATTCCCAGGCGGTCTCCCATCCAGGTACTAACCAGGCCCGACCCTGCTTAGCCTCCGAGATCAGACGAGATCGGGCGCTTTCAAGGTGATGTGGCCGTAGGCGATAACCATGGCTGTCCTTAACTCTCTTGAAGATAGCATGGAAGAAAGACTGGGGGAAAAAAGAGATTCAAGACTCCACCAAAACAAAAAAGCCTACAGCACCTGGTATTCCCAGGCGGTCTCCCATCCAGGTACTAACCAGGCCCGACCCTGCTTAGCCTCCGAGATCAGACGAGATCGGGCGCTTTCAAGGGGATGTGGCCGTAGGCGATAACCATGGCTGTCCTTAACTCTCTTGAAGATAGCATGGAAGAAAGACTGGGGGAAAAAAGAGATTCAAGACTCCACCAAAACAAAAAAGCCTACAGCACCTGGTATTCCCAGGCGGTCTCCCATCCAGGTACTAACCAGGCCCGACCCTGCTTAGCCTCCGAGATCAGACGAGATCGGGCGCTTTCAAGGTGATGTGGCCGTAGGCGATAACCATGGCTGTCCTTAACTCTCTTGAAGATAGCATGGAAGAAAGACTGGGGGAAAAAAGAGATTCAAGACTCCACCAAAACAAAAAAGCCTACAGCACCTGGTATTCCCAGGCGGTCTCCCATCCAGGTACTAACCAGGCCCGACCCTGCTTAGCCTCCGAGATCAGACGAGATCGGGCGCTTTCAAGGTGATGTGGCCGTAGGCGATAACCATGGCTGTCCTTAACTCTCTTGAAGATAGCATGGAAGAAAGACTGGGGGAAAAAAGAGATTCAAGACTCCACCAAAACAAAAAAGCCTACAGCACCTGGTATTCCCAGGCGGTCTCCCATCCAGGTACTAACCAGGCCCGACCCTGCTTAGCCTCCGAGATCAGACGAGATCGGGCGCTTTCAAGGTGATGTGGCCGTAGGCGATAACCATGGCTGTCCTTAACTCTCTTGAAGATAGCATGGAAGAAAGACTGGGGGAAAAAAGAGATTCAAGACTCCACCAAAACAAAAAAGCCTACAGCACCTGGTATTCCCAGGCGGTCTCCCATCCAGGTACTAACCAGGCCCGACCCTGCTTAGCCTCCGAGATCAGACGAGATCGGGCGCTTTCAAGGTGATGTGGCCGTAGGCGATAACCATGGCTGTCCTTAACTCTCTTGAAGATAGCATGGAAGAAAGACTGGGGGAAAAAAGAGATTCAAGACTCCACCAAAACAAAAAAGCCTACAGCACCTGGTATTCCCAGGCGGTCTCCCATCCAGGTACTAACCAGGCCCGACCCTGCTTAGCCTCCGAGATCAGACGAGATCGGGCGCTTTCAAGGTGATGTGGCCGTAGGCGATAACCATGGCTGTCCTTAACTCTCTTGAAGATAGCATGGAAGAAAGACTGGGGGAAAAAAGAGATTCAAGACTCCACCAAAACAAAAAAGCCTACAGCACCTGGTATTCCCAGGCGGTCTCCCATCCAGGTACTAACCAGGCCCGACCCTGCTTAGCCTCCGAGATCAGACGAGATCGGGCGCTTTCAAGGTGATGTGGCCGTAGGCGATAACCATGGCTGTCCTTAACTCTCTTGAAGATAGCATGGAAGAAAGACTGGGGGAAAAAAGAGATTCAAGACTCCACCAAAACAAAAAAGCCTACAGCACCTGGTATTCCCAGGCGGTCTCCCATCCAGGTACTAACCAGGCCCGACCCTGCTTAGCCTCCGAGATCAGACGAGATCGGGCGCTTTCAAGGTGATGTGGCCGTAGGCGATAACCATGGCTGTCCTTAACTCTCTTGAAGATAGCATGGAAGAAAGACTGGGGGAAAAAAGAGATTCAAGACTCCACCAAAACAAAAAAGCCTACAGCACCTGGTATTCCCAGGCGGTCTCCCATCCAGGTACTAACCAGGCCCGACCCTGCTTAGCCTCCGAGATCAGACGAGATCGGGCGCTTTCAAGGTGATGTGGCCGTAGGCGATAACCATGGCTGTCCTTAACTCTCTTGAAGATAGCATGGAAGAAAGACTGGGGGAAAAAAGAGATTCAAGACTCCACCAAAACAAAAAAGCCTACAGCACCTGGTATTCCCAGGCGGTCTCCCATCCAGGTACTAACCAGGCCCGACCCTGCTTAGCCTCCGAGATCAGACGAGATCGGGCGCTTTCAAGGTGATGTGGCCGTAGGCGATAACCATGGCTGTCCTTAACTCTCTTGAAGATAGCATGGAAGAAAGACTGGGGGAAAAAAGAGATTCAAGACTCCACCAAAACAAAAAAGCCTACAGCACCTGGTATTCCCAGGCGGTCTCCCATCCAGGTACTAACCAGGCCCGACCCTGCTTAGCCTCCGAGATCAGACGAGATCGGGCGCTTTCAAGGTGATGTGGCCGTAGGCGATAACCATGGCTGTCCTTAACTCTCTTGAAGATAGCATGGAAGAAAGACTGGGGGAAAAAAGAGATTCAAGACTCCACCAAAACAAAAAAGCCTACAGCACCTGGTATTCCCAGGCGGTCTCCCATCCAGGTACTAACCAGGCCCGACCCTGCTTAGCCTCCGAGATCAGACGAGATCGGGCGCTTTCAAGGTGATGTGGCCGTAGGCGATAACCATGGCTGTCCTTAACTCTCTTGAAGATAGCATGGAAGAAAGACTGGGGGAAAAAAGAGATTCAAGACTCCACCAAAACAAAAAAGCCTACAGCACCTGGTATTCCCAGGCGGTCTCCCATCCAGGTACTAACCAGGCCCGACCCTGCTTAGCCTCCGAGATCAGACGAGATCGGGCGCTTTCAAGGTGATGTGGCCGTAGGCGATAACCATGGCTGTCCTTAACCCTCTTGAAGATAGCATGGAAGAAAGACTGGGGGAAAAAAGAGATTCAAGACTCCACCAAAACAAAAAAGCCTACAGCACCTGGTATTCCCAGGCGGTCTCCCATCCAGGTACTAACCAGGCCCGACCCTGCTTAGCCTCCGAGATCAGACGAGATCGGGCGCTTTCAAGGTGATGTGGCCGTAGGCGATAACCATGGCTGTCCTTAACTCTCTTGAAGATAGCATGGAAGAAAGACTGGGGGAAAAAAGAGATTCAAGACTCCACCAAAACAAAAAAGCCTACAGCACCTGGTATTCCCAGGCGGTCTCCCATCCAGGTACTAACCAGGCCCGACCCTGCTTAGCCTCCGAGATCAGACGAGATCGGGCGCTTTCAAGGTGATGTGGCCGTAGGCGATAACCATGGCTGTCCTTAACTCTCTTGAAGATAGCATGGAAGAAAGACTGGGGGAAAAAAGAGATTCAAGACTCCACCAAAACAAAAAAGCCTACAGCACCTGGTATTCCCAGGCGGTCTCCCATCCAGGTACTAACCAGGCCCGACCCTGCTTAGCCTCCGAGATCAGACGAGATCGGGCGCTTTCAAGGTGATGTGGCCGTAGGCGATAACCATGGCTGTCCTTAACTCTCTTGAAGATAGCATGGAAGAAAGACTGGGGGAAAAAAGAGATTCAAGACTCCACCAAAACAAAAAAGCCTACAGCACCTGGTATTCCCAGGCGGTCTCCCATCCAGGTACTAACCAGGCCCGACCCTGCTTAGCCTCCGAGATCAGACGAGATCGGGCGCTTTCAAGGTGATGTGGCCGTAGGCGATAACCATGGCTGTCCTTAACTCTCTTGAAGATAGCATGGAAGAAAGACTGGGGGAAAAAAGAGATTCAAGACTCCACCAAAACAAAAAAGCCTACAGCACCTGGTATTCCCAGGCGGTCTCCATCCAGGTACTAACCAGGCCCGACCCTGCTTAGCCTCCGAGATCAGACGAGATCGGGCGCTTTCAAGGTGATGTGGCCGTAGGCGATAACCATGGCTGTCCTTAACTCTCTTGAAGATAGCATGGAAGAAAGACTGGGGGAAAAAAGAGATTCAAGACTCCACCAAAACAAAAAAGCCTACAGCACCTGGTATTCCCAGGCGGTCTCCCATCCAGGTACTAACCAGGCCCGACCCTGCTTAGCCTCCGAGATCAGACGAGATCGGGCGCTTTCAAGGTGATGTGGCCGTAGGCGATAACCATGGCTGTCCTTAACTCTCTTGAAGATAGCATGGAAGAAAGACTGGGGGAAAAAAGAGATTCAAGACTCCACCAAAACAAAAAAGCCTACAGCACCTGGTATTCCCAGGCGGTCTCCCATCCAGGTACTAACCAGGCCCGACCCTGCTTAGCCTCCGAGATCAGACGAGATCGGGCGCTTTCAAGGTGATGTGGCCGTAGGCGATAACCATGGCTGTCCTTAACTCTCTTGAAGATAGCATGGAAGAAAGACTGGGGGAAAAAAGAGATTCAAGACTCCACCAAAACAAAAAAGCCTACAGCACCTGGTATTCCCAGGCGGTCTCCCATCCAGGTACTAACCAGGCCCGACCCTGCTTAGCCTCCGAGATCAGACGAGATCGGGCGCTTTCAAGGTGATGTGGCCGTAGGCGATAACCATGGCTGTCCTTAACTCTCTTGAAGATAGCATGGAAGAAAGACTGGGGGAAAAAAGAGATTCAAGACTCCACCAAAACAAAAAAGCCTACAGCACCTGGTATTCCCAGGCGGGTCTCCCATCCAGGTACTAACCAGGCCCGACCCTGCTTAGCCTCCGAGATCAGACGAGATCGGGCGCTTTCAAGGTGATGTGGCCGTAGGCGATAACCATGGCTGTCCTTAACTCTCTTGAAGATAGCATGGAAGAAAGACTGGGGGAAAAAAGAGATTCAAGACTCCACCAAAACAAAAAAGCCTACAGCACCTGGTATTCCCAGGCGGTCTCCCATCCAGGTACTAACCAGGCCCGACCTGCTTAGCCTCCGAGATCAGACGAGATCGGGCGCTTTCAAGGTGATGTGGCCGTAGGCGATAACCATGGCTGTCCTTAACTCTCTTGAAGATAGCATGGAAGAAAGACTGGGGGAAAAAAGAGATTCAAGACTCCACCAAAACAAAAAAGCCTACAGCACCTGGTATTCCCAGGCGGTCTCCCATCCAGGTACTAACCAGGCCCGACCCTGCTTAGCCTCCGAGATCAGACGAGATCGGGCGCTTTCAGGTGATGTGGCCGTAGGCGATAACCATGGCTGTCCTTAACTCTCTTGAAGATAGCATGGAAGAAAGACTGGGGGAAAAAAGAGATTCAAGACTCCACCAAAACAAAAAAGCCTACAGCACCTGGTATTCCAGGCGGTCTCCCATCCAGGTACTAACCAGGCCCGACCCTGCTTAGCCTCCGAGATCAGACGAGATCGGGCGCTTTCAAGGTGATGTGGCCGTAGGCGATAACCATGGCTGTCCTTAACTCTCTTGAAGATAGCATGGAAGAAAGACTGGGGGAAAAAAGAGATTCAAGACTCCACCAAAACAAAAAAGCCTACAGCACCTGGTATTCCCAGGCGGTCTCCCATCCAGGTACTAACCAGGCCCGACCCTGCTTAGCCTCCGAGATCAGACGAGATCGGGCGCTTTCAAGGTGATGTGGCCGTAGGCGATAACCATGGCTGTCCTTAACTCTCTTGAAGATAGCATGGAAGAAAGACTGGGGGAAAAAAGAGATTCAAGACTCCACCAAAACAAAAAAGCCTACAGCACCTGGTATTCCCAGGCGGTCTCCCATCCAGGTACTAACCAGGCCCGACCCTGCTTAGCCTCCGAGATCAGACGAGATCGGGCGCTTTCAAGGTGATGTGGCCGTAGGCGATAACCATGGCTGTCCTTAACTCTCTTGAAGATAGCATGGAAGAAAGACTGGGGGAAAAAAGAGATTCAAGACTCCACCAAAACAAAAAAGCCTACAGCACCTGGTATTCCCAGGCGGTCTCCCATCCAGGTACTAACCAGGCCCGACCCTGCTTAGCCTCCGAGATCAGACGAGATCGGGCGCTTTCAAGGTGATGTGGCCGTAGGCGATAACCATGGCTGTCCTTAACTCTCTTGAAGATAGCATGGAAGAAAGACTGGGGGAAAAAAGAGATTCAAGACTCCACCAAAACAAAAAAGCCTACAGCACCTGGTATTCCCAGGCGGTCTCCCATCCAGGTACTAACCAGGCCCGACCCTGCTTAGCCTCCGAGATCAGACGAGATCGGGCGCTTTCAAGGTGATGTGGCCGTAGGCGATAACCATGGCTGTCCTTAACTCTCTTGAAGATAGCATGGAAGAAAGACTGGGGGAAAAAAGAGATTCAAGACTCCACCAAAACAAAAAGCCTACAGCACCTGGTATTCCCAGGCGGTCTCCCATCCAGGTACTAACCAGGCCCGACCCTGCTTAGCCTCCGAGATCAGACGAGATCGGGCGCTTTCAAGGTGATGTGGCCGTAGGCGATAACCATGGCTGTCCTTAACTCTCTTGAAGATAGCATGGAAGAAAGACTGGGGGAAAAAAGAGATTCAAGACTCCACCAAAACAAAAAAGCCTACAGCACCTGGTATTCCCAGGCGGTCTCCCATCCAGGTACTAACCAGGCCCGACCCTGCTTAGCCTCCGAGATCAGACGAGATCGGGCGCTTTCAAGGTGATGTGGCCGTAGGCGATAACCATGGCTGTCCTTAACTCTCTTGAAGATAGCATGGAAGAAAGACTGGGGGAAAAAAGAGATTCAAGACTCCACCAAAACAAAAAAGCCTACAGCACCTGGTATTCCCAGGCGGTCTCCCATCCAGGTACTAACCAGGCCCGACCCTGCTTAGCCTCCGAGATCAGACGAGATCGGCGCTTTCAAGGTGATGTGGCCGTAGGCGATAACCATGGCTGTCCTTAACTCTCTTGAAGATAGCATGGAAGAAAGACTGGGGGAAAAAAGAGATTCAAGACTCCACCAAAACAAAAAAGCCTACAGCACCTGGTATTCCCAGGGGTCTCCATCCAGGTACTAACCAGGCCCGACCCTGCTTAGCCTCCGAGATCGACGAGATCGGGCGCTTCAAGGTGATGTGGCCGTAGGCGATAACCATCGGCTGTCCTAACTCTCTTGAGATAGCATGGAAGAAAGACTGGGGGAAAAAAGAGATTCAAGACTCCCACCACAACAAAAAAGCCTACAGCACCCTGGTATTCCCCAGGCGGTCTCCATCCAGGTACTAACCAGGCCCGACCCTGCCTTAGCCTCCGAGATCAGACGAGATCGGCGCTTTCAAGGTGATGTGGCCGTAGGCGATAACCATGGCTGTCCTTAACTCTCTTGAAGATAGCATGGAAGAAAGACTGGGGGAAAAAAGAGATTCAAGACTCCACCAAAACAAAAAAAGCTACAGCACCCAGGTATTCCCCCCCCCCCAGGTCGGTCTCCATCCAGGTACTAACCAGGCCCGACCCTTGCTTAGCCCTCCGAGATCAGACGAGATCGGGCGCTTTCAAGGTGATGTGGCCCGTAGGCATAACCATGGCTGTCCTTAACTCTCTTGAAGATAGCATGGAAGAAAGACTGGGGGAAAAAAGAGATTCAAGACTCCACCAAAACAAAAAAGCCTACAGCACCTGGTATTCCCAGGCGGTCTCCCATCCAGGTACTAACCAGGCCCGACCCTGCTTAGCCTCCGAGATCAGACGAGATCGGGCGCTTTCAAGGTGATGTGGCCGTAGGCGATAACCATGGCTGTCCTTAACTCTCTTGAAGATAGCATGGAAGAAAGACTGGGGGAAAAAAAGAGATTCAAGACTCCACCAAAACAAAAAAGCCTACAGCACCTGGTATTCCCAGGCGGTCTCCCATCCAGGTACTAACCAGGCCCGACCCTGCTTAGCCTCCGAGATCAGACGAGATCGGGCGCTTTCAAGGTGATGTGGCCGTAGGCGATAACCATGGCTGTCCTTAACTCTCTTGAAGATAGCATGGAAGAAAGACTGGGGGAAAAAAGAGATTCAAGACTCCACCAAAACAAAAAAGCCTACAGCACCTGGTATTCCCAGGCGGTCTCCCAATCCAGGTACTAACTAAACCAGGCCCGGACCCTGCATAGCCTCCGATAATCAGACGAGATCGGGCGCTTTCAAGGTGATGTGCCGTAGGCGATAACCATGGCTGACCATGGCTGTCCTTAACTCTCTTGAAGATAGCATGGAAGAAAGACTGGGGGAAAAAAGAGATTCAAGACTCCACCAAAACAAAAAAGCCTACAGCACCTGGTATTCCCAGGCGGTCTCCCATCCAGGTACTAACCAGGCCCGACCCTGCTTAGCCTCCGAGATCAGACGAGATCGGGCGCTTTCAAGGTGATGTGGCCGTAGGCGATAACCATGGCTGTCCTTAACTCTCTTGAAGATAGCATGGAAGAAAGACTGGGGGAAAAAAGAGATTCAAGACTCTCCAAAACAAAAAAGCCTACAGCACCTGGTATTCCCAGGCGGTCTCCCATCCAGGTACTAACCAGGCCCGACCCTGCTTAGCCTCCGAGATCAGACGAGATCGGGCGCTTTCAAGGTGATGTGGCCGTAGGCGATAACCATGGCTGTCCTTAACTCTCTTGAAGATAGCATGGAAGAAAGACTGGGGGAAAAAAGAGATTCAAGACTCCACCAAAACAAAAAAGCCTACAGCACCTGGTATTCCCAGGCGGTCTCCCATCCAGGTACTAACCAGGCCCGACCCTGCTTAGCCTCCGAGATCAGACGAGATCGGGCGCTTTCAAGGTGATGTGGCCGTAGGCGATAACCATGGCTGTCCTTAACTCTCTTGAAGATAGCATGGAAGAAAGACTGGGGGAAAAAAGAGATTCAAGACTCCACCAAAACAAAAAAGCCTACAGCACCTGGTATTCCCAGGCGGTCTCCCATCCAGGTACTAACCAGGCCCGACCCTGCTTAGCCTCCGAGATCAGACGAGATCGGGCGCTTTCAAGGTGATGTGGCCGTAGGCGATAACCATGGCTGTCCTTAACTCTCTTG
>NC_053496.1:155002735-155060445 GCF_905171775.1 Rana temporaria | reverse complement strand
TTGGTGGAGTCTTGAATCTCTTTTTTCCCCAGTCTTTATTCATGCTATCTTCAAGAGAGTTAAGGACAGCCTTGGTTATCGCCTACGGCCACATCACCTTGAAAGCGCCCGATCTCGTCTGATCTCGGAGGCTAAGCAGGTCGGGCCTGGTTAGTACCTGGATGGGAGGAACCGCCTGGGAATACAGGTGCTGTAGGCCTTTTTTTGTTTTTGGTGGAGTCTTGAATCTCTTTTTTCCCCCCAGTCTTTCTTCATGCTATCTTCAAGAGAGTTAAGGACAGCCATGGTTATCGCCTACGGCCACATCACCTTGAAAGCGCCCGATCTCGTCTGATCTCGGAGGCTAAGCAGGGTCGGGCCTGGTTAGTACCTGGATGGGAGACCGCCTGGGAATACCAGGTGCTGTAGGCTTTTTTGTTTTGGTGGAGTCTTGAATCTCTTTTTTCCCCCAGTCTTTCTTCCATGCTATCTTCAAGAGAGTTAAGGACAGCCATGGTTATCGCCTACGGCCACATCACCTTGAAAGCGCCCGATCTCGTCTGATCTCGGGAGGCTAAGCAGGGTCGGGCCTGGTTAGTACCTGGATGGAGAGACCGCCTGGGAATACCAGGTGCTGTAGGCTTTTTTGTTTTGGTGGAGTCTTGAATCTCTTTTTTTCCCCCAGTCTTTCTTCCATGCTATCTTCAAGAGAGTTAAGGACAGCCATGGTTATCGCCTACGGCCACATCACCTTGAAAGCGCCCGATCTCGTCTGATCTCGGAGGCTAAGCAGGGTCGGGCCTGGTTAGTACCTGGATGGGAGACCGCCTGGGAATACCAGGTGCTGTAGGCTTTTTTGTTTTTGGTGGAGTCTTGAATCTCTTTTTTCCCCCAGTCTTTCTTCCATGCTATCTTCAAGAGAGTTAAGGACAGCCATGGTTATCGCCTACGGCCACATCACCTTGAAAGCGCCCGATCTCGTCTGATCTCGGAGGCTAAGCAGGGTCGGGCCTGGTTAGTACCTGGATGGGAGACCGCCTGGGAATACCAGGTGCTGTAGGCTTTTTTGTTTTGGTGGAGTCTTGAATCTCTTTTTTCCCCCCAGTCTTTCTTCCATGCTATCTTCAAGAGAGTTAAGGACAGCCATGGTTATCGCCTACGGCCACATCACCTTGAAAGCGCCCGATCTCGTCTGATCTCGGAGGCTAAGCGGGTCGGGCCTGGTTAGTACCTGGATGGGAGACCGCCTGGGAATACCAGGTGCTGTAGGCTTTTTTGTTTTGGTGGAGTCTTGAATCTCTTTTTTCCCCCAGTCTTTCTTCCATGCTATCTTCAAGAGAGTTAAGGACAGCCATGGTTATCGCTACGGCCACATCACCTTGAAAGCGCCCGATCTCGTCTGATCTCGGAGGCTAAGCAGGGTCGGGCCTGGTTAGTACCTGGATGGGAGACCGCCTGGGAATACCAGGTGCTGTAGGCTTTTTTGTTTTGGTGGAGTCTTGAATCTCTTTTTTTCCCCCAGTCTTTCTTCCATGCTATCTTCAAGAGAGTTAAGGACAGCCATGGTTATCGCCTACGGCCACATCACCTTGAAAGCGGCCCGATCTCGTCTGATCTCGGAGGCTAAGCAGGGTCGGGCCTGGTTAGTACCTGGATGGGAGACCGCCTGGGAATACCAGGTGCTGTAGGCTTTTTTGTTTTGGTGGAGTCTTGAATCTCTTTTTTCCCCCAGTCTTTCTTCCATGCTATCTTCAAGAGAGTTAAGGACAGCCATGGTTATCGCCTACGGCCACATCACCTTGAAAGCGCCCGATCTCGTCTGATCTCGGAGGCTAAGCAGGGTCGGGCCTGGTTAGTACCTGGATGGGAGACCGCCTGGGAATACCAGGTGCTGTAGGCTTTTTTGTTTTGGTGGAGTCTTGAATCTCTTTTTTCCCCAGTCTTTCTTCCATGCTATCTTCAAGAGAGTTAAGGACAGCCATGGTTATCGCCTACGGCCACATCACCTTGAAAGCGCCCGATCTCGTCTGATCTCGGAGGCTAAGCAGGGTCGGGCCTGGTTAGTACCTGGATGGGAGACCGCTGGGAATACCAGGTGCTGTAGGCTTTTTTGTTTTGGTGGAGTCTTGAATCTCTTTTTTCCCCCAGTCTTTCTTCCATGCTATCTTCAAGAGAGTTAAGGACAGCCATGGTTATCGCCTACGGCCACAATCACTTGAAAGGCGCCCGATCTCGTCTGATCTCGGAGGCTAAGCAGGGTCGTGCCTGGTTAGTACCTGGATGGGAGACCGCCTGGGAATACCAGGTGCTGTAGGCTTTTTTGTTTTGGTGGAGTCTTGAATCTCTTTTTTCCCCCAGTCTTTCTTCCATGCTATCTTCAAGAGAGTTAAGGACCAGCATGGTTATCGCCTACGGCCACATACCTTGAAAGCGCCCGATCTCGTCTGATCTCGGAGGCTAAGCAGGGTCGGGCCTGGTTAGTACCTGGATGGGAGACCGCCTGGGAATACCAGGTGCTGTAGGCTTTTTTGTTTTGGTGGAGTCTTGAATCTCTTTTTTCCCCAGTCTTCTTCCATGCTATCTTCAAGAGAGTTAAGGACAGCCATGGTTATCGCCTACGGCCACCTCACCTTGAAAGCGCCCGATCTCGTCTGATCTCGGAGGCTACGCAGGGTCGGGCCTGGTTAGTACCTGGATGGGAGACCGCCTGGGAATACCAGGTGCTGTAGGCTTTTTTGTTTTGGTGGAGTCTTGAATCTCTTTTTTCCCCCCGTCTTTCTTCCATGCTATCTTCAAAGAGAGTTAAGGACAGCCATGGTTATCGCCTACGGCCACATCACCTTGAAAGCGCCCCGATCTCGTCTGATCTCGGAGGCTAAGCAGGGTCGGGCCTGGTTAGTACCTGGATTGGGAGACGCCTGGAATACCAGGTGCTGTAGGCTTTTTTGTTTTGGTGGAGTCTTGAATCTCTTTTTTCCCCAGTCTTTCTTCCATGCTATCTTCAAGAGAGTTAAGGACAGCCATGGTTATCGCCTACGGCCACATCACCTTAAAAGCGCCCGATCTCGTCTGATCTCGGAGGCTAAGCAGGGTCGGGCCTGGTTAGTACCTGGAAGGGGAGACCGCCTGGGAATACCAGGTGCTGTAGGCTTTTTTTGTTTTGGTGGAGTCTTGAATCTCTTTTTTCCCCCATTCTTTCTTCCATGCTATCTTCAAGAGAGTTAAGGACAGCCATGGTTATCGCCTACGGCCACATCACCTTGAAAGCGCCCGATCTCGTCTGATCTCGGAGGCTAAGCAGGGTCGGGCCTGGTTAGTACCTGGATGGGAGACCGCCTGGGATACCAGGTGCTGTAGGCTTTTTTGTTTTGGTGGAGTCTTGAATCTCTTTTTCCCCCAGTCTTTCTTCCATGCTATCTTCAAGAGAGTTAAGGACAGCCATGGTTATCGCCTACGGCCACATCACCCTTCAAAGCGCCCGATCCTCGTCTGATCTCGGAGGCCTAAGCAGGGTCGGGCCTGGTTAGTACCTGGATGGGAGACCGCCTGGGAATACCAGGTGCTGTAGGCTTTTTTTGTTTTGGTGGAGTCTTGAATCTCTTTTTTTCCCCCAGTCTTTCTTCCATGCTATCTTCAAGAGAGTTAAGGACAGCCATGGTTATCGCCTACGGCCACATCACCTGAAAGCGCCCGATCTCGTCTGATCTCGGAGGCTAAGCAGGGTCGGGCCCTGGTTAGTACCTGGATGGGAGACCGCCTGGGAATACCAGGTGCTGTAGGCTTTTTTTGTTTTGGTGGAGTCTTGAATCTCTTTTTTCCCCCAGTCTTTCTTCCATGCTATCTTCAAGAGAGTTAAGGACAGCCATGGTTATCGCCTACGGCCACATCACCTTGAAAGCGCCCGATCTCGTCTGATCTCGGAGGCTAAGCAGGGTCGGGCCTGGTTAGTACCTGGATGGGAGACCGCCTGGGATACCAGGTGCTGTAGGCTTTTTTGTTTTGGTGGAGTCTTGAATCTCTTTTTTCCCCCAGTCTTTCTTCCATGCTATCTTCAAGAGAGTTAAGGACAGCCATGGCTTATCGCTACGGCCACATCACCTTGAAAGCGCCGATCTCGTCTGAATCTCGGAGGCTAAGCAGGGTCGGGCCTGGTTAGTACCTGGATGGGAGGACCGCCTGGGATACCAGGTGCTGTAGGCTGTTTTGTTTTGGTGGAGTCTTGAATCTCCTTTTTTCCCCCAGTCTTTCTTCCATGCTATTCTTCAAGAGAGTTAAGGACAGCCATGGTTATCGCCTACGGCCACATCACCTTGAAAGCGCCCGATCTCGTCTGATCTCGGAGGCTAAGCAGGGTCGGGCCTGGTTAGTACCCTGGATGGGAGACCGCCTGGGAATACCAGGTGCTGTAGGCTTTTTTTGTTTTGGTGGAGTCTTGAATCTCTTTTTTCCCCAGTCTTTCTTCCATGCTATCTTCAAGAGAGTTAAGGACAGCCATGGTTATCGCCTACGGCCACATCACTTGAAAGCGCCCGATCTCGTCTGATCTCGGAGGCTAAGCAGGGTCGGGCCTGGTTAGTACCTGGATGGGAGACCGCCTGGGAATACCAGGTGCTGTAGGCTTTTTTGTTTTGGTGGAGTCTTGAATCTCTTTTTTCCCCCAGTCTTTCTTCCATGCTATCTTCAAGAGAGTTAAGGACAGCCATGGTTATCGCCTACGGCCACATCACCCTTGAAAGCGCCCGATCTCGTCTGATCTCGGAGGCTAAGCAGGGTCGGGCCTGGTTAGTACCTGGATGGGAGACCGCCTGGGAATACCAGGTGCTGTAGGCTTTTTTGTTTTGGTGGAGTCTTGAATCTCTTTTTTCCCCCAGTCTTTCTTCCATGCTATCTTCAAGAGAGTTAAGGACAGCCATGGTTATCGCCTACGGCCACATCACCTTGAAAGCGCCCGATCTCGTCTGATCTCGGAGGCTAAGCAGGGTCGGGCCTGGTTAGTACCTGGATGGGAGACCGCCTGGGAATACCAGGTGCTGTAGGCTTTTTTGTTTTGGTGGAGTCTTGAATCTCTTTTTTCCCCAGTCTTTCTTCCATGCTATCTTCAAGAGAGTTAAGGACAGCCATGGTTATCGCCTACGGCCACATCACCTTGAAAGCGCCCGATCTCGTCTGATCTCGGAGGCTAAGAGGGTCGGGCCTGGTTAGTACCTGGATGGGAGACCGCCTGGGAATACCAGGTGCTGTAGGCTTTTTTGTTTTGGTGGAGTCTTGAATCTCTTTTTTCCCCAGTCTTTCTTCCCTGCTATCTTCAAGAGAGTTAAGGACAGCCATGGTTATCGCCTACGGCCACATCACCTTGAAAGCGCCCGATCTCGTCTGATCTCGGAGGCTAAGCAGGGTCGGGCCTGGTAGTACCTGGATGGGAGACCGCCTGGAATACCAGGTGCTGTAGGCTTTTTTGTTTTGGTGGAGTCTTGAATCTCTTTTTTCCCCCAGTCTTTCTTCCATGCTATCTTCAAGAGAGTTAAGGACAGCCATGGTTATCGCCTACGGCAACATCACCTTGAAAGCGCCCGATCTCGTCTGATCTCGGAGGCTAAGCAGGGTCGGGCCTGGTTAGTACCTGGATGGGAGGACCGCCTGGGAATACCAGGTGCTGTAGGCTTTTTTGTTTTGGTGGAGTCTTGAATCTCTTTTTTCCCCAGTCTTTCTTCCATGCTATCTTCAAGAGAGTTAAGGACAGCCATGGTTATCGCCTACGGCCACACCCCCTTGAAAGCGCCCGATCTCGTCTGATCTCGGAGGCTAAGCAGGGTCGGGCCTGGTTAGTACCTGGATGGGAGACCGCCTGGGAATACCAGGTGCTGTAGGCTTTTTTGTTTTGGTGGAGTCTTGAATCTCTTTTTTCCCCCAGTCTTTCTTCCATGCTATCTTCAAGAGAGTTAAGGACAGCCATGGTTATCGCCTACGGCCACATCACCCTTGAAAGCGCCCGATCTCGTCTGATCTCGGAGGCTAAGCAGGGTCGGGCCTGGTTAGTACCTGGATGGGAGACCGCCTGGGAATACCAGGTGCTGTAGGCTTTTTTGTTTTGGTGGAGTCTTGAATCTCTTTTTTCCCCCAGTCTTTCTTCCATGCTATCTTCAAGAGAGTTAAGGACAGCCATGGTTATCGCCTACGGCCACATCACCTTGAAAGCGCCCGATCTCGTCTGATCTCGGAGGCTAAGCAGGGTCGGGCCTGGTTAGTACCTGGATGGGAGACCGCCCTGGGAATACCAGGTGCTGTAGGCTTTTTTGTTTTGGTGGAGTCTTGAATCTCTTTTTTCCCCAGTCTTTCTTCCATGCTATCTTCAAGAGAGTTAAGGACAGCCATGGTTATCGCCTACGGCCACATCACCTTGAAAGCGCCCGATCTCGTCTGATCTCGGAGGCTAAGCAGGGTCGGGCCTGGTTAGTACCTGGATGGGAGACCGCCTGGGAATACCAGGTGCTGTAGGCTTTTTTGTTTTGGTGGAGTCTTGAATCTCTTTTTTCCCCCAGTCTTTCTTCATGCTATCTTCAAGAGAGTTAAGGACAGCCATGGTTATCGCCTACGGCACATCACCCTTGAAAGCGCCCGATCTCGTCTGATCTCGGAGGCTAAGCAGGGTCGGGCCTGGTTAGTACCTGGATGGGAGACCGCCTGGGAATACCAGGTGCTGTAGGCTTTTTTTGTTTTGGTGGAGTCTTGAATCTCTTTTTTCCCCCAGTCTTTCTTCCATGCTATCTTCAAGAGAGTTAAGGACAGCCATGGTTATCGCCTACGGCCACATCACCTTGAAAGCGCCCGATCTCGTCTGATCTCGGAGGCTAAGCAGGGTCGGGCCTGGTTAGTACCTGGATGGGAGACCGCCTGGGAATACCAGGTGCTGTAGGCTTTTTTGTTTTGGTGGAGTCTTGAATCTCTTTTTTCCCCCAGTCTTTCTTCCATGCTATCTTCAAGAGAGTTAAGGACAGCCATGGTTATCGCCTACGGCCACATCCACCTTGAAAGCGCCCGATCTCGTCTGATCTCGGAGGCTAAGCAGGGTCGGGCCTGGTTAGTACCTGGATGGGAGACCGCCTGGGAATACCAGGTGCTGTAGGCTTTTTTGTTTTGGTGGAGTCTTGAATCTCTTTTTTCCCCCAGTCTTTCTTCCATGCTATCTTCAAGAGAGTTAAGGACAGCCATGGTTATCGCCTACGGCCACATCACCTTGAAAGCGCCCGATCTCGTCTGATCTCGGAGGCTAAGCAGGGTCGGGCCTGGTTAGTACCTGGATGGGAGACCGCCTGGGAATACCAGGTGCTGTAGGCTTTTTTGTTTTGGTGGAGTCTTGAATCTCTTTTTTCCCCCAGTCTTTCTTCCATGCTATCTTCAAGAGAGTTAAGGACAGCCATGGTTATCGCCTACGGCCACATCACCTTGAAAGCGCCGATCTCGTCTGATCTCGGAGGCTAAGCAGGGTCGGGCCTGGTTAGTACCTGGATGGGAGACCGCCTGGGAATACCAGGTGCTGTAGGCTTTTTTGTTTTGGTGGAGTCTTGAATCTCTTTTTTCCCCCAGTCTTTCTTCCATGCTATCTTCAAGAGAGTTAAGGACAGCCATGGTTATCGCCTACGGCCACATCACCTTGAAAGCGCCGATCTCGTCTGATCTCGGAGGCTAAGCAGGGTCGGGCCTGGTTAGTACCTGGATGGGAGACCGCCTGGGAATACCAGGTGCTGTAGGCTTTTTTGTTTTGGTGGAGTCTTGAATCTCTTTTTTCCCCCAGTCTTTCTTCCATGCTATCTTCAAGAGAGTTAAGGACAGCCATGGTTATCGCCTACGGCCACATCACCTTGAAAGCGCCGATCTCGTCTGATCTCGGAGGCTAAGCAGGGTCGGGCCTGGTTAGTACCTGGATGGGAGACCGCCTGGGAATACCAGGTGCTGTAGGCTTTTTTGTTTTGGTGGAGTCTTGAATCTCTTTTTTCCCCAGTCTTTCTTCCATGCTATCTTCAAGAGAGTTAAAGGACAGCCATGGTTATCGCCTACGGCCACATCACCTTGAAAGCGCCCGATCTCGTCTGATCTCGGAGGCTAAGCAGGGTCGGGCCTGGTTAGTACCTGGATGGGAGACGCCTGGGAATACCAGGTGCTGTAGGCTTTTTTGTTTTGGTGGAGTCTTGAATCTCTTTTTTCCCCCAGTCTTTCTTCCATGCTATCTTCAAGAGAGTTAAGGACAGCCATGGTTATCGCCTACGGCCACATCACCTTGAAAGCGCCCGATCTCGTCTGATCTCGGAGGCTAAGCAGGGTCGGGCCTGGTTAGTACCTGGATGGGAGACCGCCTGGGAATACCAGGTGCTGTAGGCTTTTTTGTTTTGGTGGAGTCTTGAATCTCTTTTTTCCCCCAGTCTTTCTTCCATGCTATCTTCAAGAGAGTTAAGGACAGCCATGGTTATCGCCTACGGCCACATCACCTTGAAAGCGCCCGATCTCGTCTGATCTCGGAGGCTAAGCAGGGTCGGGCCTGGTTAGTACCTGGATGGGAGACCGCCTGGGAATACCAGGTGCTGTAGGCTTTTTTGTTTTGGTGGAGTCTTGAATCTCTTTTTTCCCCCAGTCTTTCTTCCATGCTATCTTCAAGAGAGTTAAGGACAGCCATGGTTATCGCCTACGGCCACATCACCTTGAAAGCGCCCGATCTCGTCTGATCTCGGAGGCTAAGCAGGGTCGGGCCTGGTTAGTACCTGGATGGGAGACCGCCTGGGAATACCAGGTGCTGTAGGCTTTTTTGTTTTGGTGGAGTCTTGAATCTCTTTTTTCCCCCAGTCTTTCTTCCATGCTATCTTCAAGAGAGTTAAGGACAGCCATGGTTATCGCCTACGGCCACATCACCTTGAAAGCGCCCGATCTCGTCTGATCTCGGAGGCTAAGCAGGGTCGGGCCTGGTTAGTACCTGGATGGGAGACCGCCTGGGAATACCAGGTGCTGTAGGTTTTTTGTTTTGGTGGAGTCTTGAATCTCTTTTTTCCCCCAGTCTTTCTTCCATGCTATCTTCAAGAGAGTTAAGGACAGCCATGGTTATCGCCTACGGCCACATCACCTTGAAAGCGCCCGATCTCGTCTGATCTCGGAGGCTAAGCAGGGTCGGGCCTGGTTAGTACCTGGATGGGAGACCGCCTGGGAATACCAGGTGCTGTAGGCTTTTTTGTTTTGGTGGAGTCTTGAATCTCTTTTTTCCCCCAGTCTTTCTTCCATGCTATCTTCAAGAGAGTTAAGGACAGCCATGGTTATCGCCTACGGCCACATCACCTTGAAAGCGCCCGATCTCGTCTGATCTCGGAGGCTAAGCAGGGTCGGGCCTGGTTAGTACCTGGATGGGAGACCGCCTGGGAATACCAGGTGCTGTAGGCTTTTTTGTTTTGGTGGAGTCTTGAATCTCTTTTTTCCCCCAGTCTTTCTTCCATGCTATCTTCAAGAGAGTTAAGGACAGCCATGGTTATCGCCTACGGCCACATCACCTTGAAAGCGCCCGATCTCGTCTGATCTCGGAGGCTAAGCAGGGTCGGGCCTGGTTAGTACCTGGATGGGAGACCGCCTGGGAATACCAGGTGCTGTAGGCTTTTTTGTTTTGGTGGAGTCTTGAATCTCTTTTTTCCCCCAGTCTTTCTTCCATGCTATCTTCAAGAGAGTTAAGGACAGCCATGGTTATCGCCTACGGCCACATCACCTTGAAAGCGCCCGATCTCGTCTGATCTCGGAGGCTAAGCAGGGTCGGGCCTGGTTAGTACCTGGATGGGAGACCGCCTGGGAATACCAGGTGCTGTAGGCTTTTTTGTTTTGGTGGAGTCTTGAATCTCTTTTTTCCCCCAGTCTTTCTTCCATGCTATCTTCAAGAGAGTTAAGGACAGCCATGGTTATCGCCTACGGCCACATCACCTTGAAAGCGCCCGATCTCGTCTGATCTCGGAGGCTAAGCAGGGTCGGGCCTGGTTAGTACCTGGATGGGAGACCGCCTGGGAATACCAGGTGCTGTAGGCTTTTTTGTTTTGGTGGAGTCTTGAATCTCTTTTTTCCCCCAGTCTTTCTTCCATGCTATCTTCAAGAGAGTTAAGGACAGCCATGGTTATCGCCTACGGCCACATCACCTTGAAAGCGCCCGATCTCGTCTGATCTCGGAGGCTAAGCAGGGTCGGGCCTGGTTAGTACCTGGATGGGAGACCGCCTGGGAATACCAGGTGCTGTAGGCTTTTTTGTTTTGGTGGAGTCTTGAATCTCTTTTTTCCCCCAGTCTTTCTTCCATGCTATCTTCAAGAGAGTTAAGGACAGCCATGGTTATCGCCTACGGCCACATCACCTTGAAAGCGCCCGATCTCGTCTGATCTCGGAGGCTAAGCAGGGTCGGGCCTGGTTAGTACCTGGATGGGAGACCGCCTGGGAATACCAGGTGCTGTAGGCCTTTTTTGTTTTGGTGGAGTCTTGAATCTCTTTTTTCCCCCAGTCTTTCTTCCATGCTATCTTCAAGAGAGTTAAGGACAGCCATGGTTATCGCCTACGGCCACATCACCTTGAAAGCGCCCGATCTCGTCTGATCTCGGAGGCTAAGCAGGGTCGGGCCTGGTTAGTACCTGGATGGGAGACCGCCTGGGAATACCAGGTGCTGTAGGCTTTTTTGTTTTGGTGGAGTCTTGAATCTCTTTTTTCCCCCAGTCTTTCTTCCATGCTATCTTCAAGAGAGTTAAGGACAGCCATGGTTATCGCCTACGGCCACATCACCTTGAAAGCGCCCGATCTCGTCTGATCTCGGAGGCTAAGCAGGGTCGGGCCTGGTTAGTACCTGGATGGGAGACCGCCTGGGAATACCAGGTGCTGTAGGCTTTTTTGTTTTGGTGGAGTCTTGAATCTCTTTTTTCCCCCAGTCTTTCTTCCATGCTATCTTCAAGAGAGTTAAGGACAGCCATGGTTATCGCCTACGGCCACATCACCTTGAAAGCGCCCGATCTCGTCTGATCTCGGAGGCTAAGCAGGGTCGGGCCTGGTTAGTACTGGATGGGAGACCGCCTGGGAATACCAGGTGCTGTAGGCTTTTTTGTTTTGGTGGAGTCTTGAATCTCTTTTTTCCCCCAGTCTTTCTTCCATGCTATCTTCAAGAGAGTTAAGGACAGCCATGGTTATCGCCTACGGCCACATCACCTTGAAAGCGCCCGATCTCGTCTGATCTCGGAGGCTAAGCAGGGTCGGGCCTGGTTAGTACCTGGATGGGAGACCGCCTGGGAATACCAGGTGCTGTAGGCTTTTTTGTTTTGGTGGAGTCTTGAATCTCTTTTTTCCCCCAGTCTTTCTTCCATGCTATCTTCAAGAGAGTTAAGGACAGCCATGGTTATCGCCTACGGCCACATCACCTTGAAAGCGCCCGATCTCGTCTGATCTCGGAGGCTAAGCAGGGTCGGGCCTGGTTAGTACCTGGATGGGAGACCGCCTGGGAATACCAGGTGCTGTAGGCTTTTTTGTTTTGGTGGAGTCTTGAATCTCTTTTTTCCCCCAGTCTTTCTTCCATGCTATCTTCAAGAGAGTTAAGGACAGCCATGGTTATCGCCTACGGCCACATCACCTTGAAAGCGCCCGATCTCGTCTGATCTCGGAGGCTAAGCAGGGTCGGGCCTGGTTAGTACCTGGATGGGAGACCGCCTGGGAATACCAGGTGCTGTAGGCTTTTTTGTTTTGGTGGAGTCTTGAATCTCTTTTTTCCCCAGTCTTTCTTCCATGCTATCTTCAAGAGAGTTAAGGACAGCCATGGTTATCGCCTACGGCCACATCACCTTGAAAGCGCCCGATCTCGTCTGATCTCGGAGGCTAAGCAGGGTCGGGCCTGGTTAGTACCTGGATGGGAGACCGCCTGGGAATACCAGGTGCTGTAGGCTTTTTTGTTTTGGTGGAGTCTTGAATCTCTTTTTTCCCCCAGTCTTTCTTCCATGCTATCTTCAAGAGAGTTAAGGACAGCCATGGTTATCGCCTACGGCCACATCACCTTGAAAGCGCCCGATCTCGTCTGATCTCGGAGGCTAAGCAGGGTCGGGCCTGGTTAGTACCTGGATGGAGACCGCCTGGGAATACCAGGTGCTGTAGGCTTTTTTGTTTTGGTGGAGTCTTGAATCTCTTTTTTCCCCCAGTCTTTCTTCCATGCTATCTTCAAGAGAGTTAAGGACAGCCATGGTTATCGCCTACGGCCACATCACCTTGAAAGCGCCCGATCTCGTCTGATCTCGGAGGCTAAGCAGGGTCGGGCCTGGTTAGTACCTGGATGGGAGACCGCCTGGGAATACCAGGTGCTGTAGGCTTTTTTGTTTTGGTGGAGTCTTGAATCTCTTTTTTCCCCCAGTCTTTCTTCCATGCTATCTTCAAGAGAGTTAAGGACAGCCATGGTTATCGCCTACGGCCACATCACCTTGAAAGCGCCCGATCTCGTCTGATCTCGGAGGCTAAGCAGGGTCGGGCCCTGGTTAGTACCTGGATGGGAGACCGCCTGGGAATACCAGGTGCTGTAGGCTTTTTTGTTTTGGTGGAGTCTTGAATCTCTTTTTCCCCCAGTCTTTCTTCCATGCTATCTTCAAGAGAGTTAAGGACAGCCATGGTTATCGCCTACGGCCACATCACCTTGAAAGCGCCCGATCTCGTCTGATCTCGGAGGCTAAGCAGGGTCGGGCCTGGTTAGTACCTGGATGGGAGACCGCCTGGGAATACCAGGTGCTGTAGGCTTTTTTGTTTTGGTGGAGTCTTGAATCTCTTTTTTCCCCCAGTCTTTCTTCCATGCTATCTTCAAGAGAGTTAAGGACAGCCATGGTTATCGCCTACGGCCACATCACCTTGAAAGCGCCCGATCTCGTCTGATCTCGGAGGCTAAGCAGGGTCGGGCCTGGTTAGTACCTGGATGGGAGACCGCCTGGGAATACCAGGTGCTGTAGGCTTTTTTGTTTTGGTGGAGTCTTGAATCTCTTTTTTCCCCCAGTCTTTCTTCCATGCTATCTTCAAGAGAGTTAAGGACAGCCATGGTTATCGCCTACGGCCACATCACCTTGAAAGCGCCCGATCTCGTCTGATCTCGGAGGCTAAGCAGGGTCGGGCCTGGTTAGTACCTGGATGGGAGACCGCCTGGGAATACCAGGTGCTGTAGGCTTTTTTGTTTTGGTGGAGTCCTTGAATCTCTTTTTTCCCCCAGTCTTTCTTCCATGCTATCTTCAAGAGAGTTAAGGACAGCCATGGTTAACGCCTACGGCCACATCACCTTGAAAGCGCCCGATCTCGTCTGATCTCGGAGGCTAAGCAGGGTCGGGCCTGGTTAGTACCTGGATGGGAGACCGCCTGGGAATACCAGGTGCTGTAGGCTTTTTTGTTTTGGTGGAGTCTTGAATCTCTTTTTTCCCCCAGTCTTTCTTCCATGCTATCTTCAAGAGAGTTAAGGACAGCCATGGTTATCGCCTACGGCCACATCACCTTGAAAGCGCCCGATCTCGTCTGATCTCGGAGGCTAAGCAGGGTCGGGCCTGGTTAGTACCTGGATGGGAGACCGCCTGGGAATACCAGGTGCTGTAGGCTTTTTTGTTTTGGTGGAGTCTTGAATCTCTTTTTTCCCCCCAGTCTTTCTTCCATGCTATCTTCAAGAGAGTTAAGGACAGCCATGGTTATCGCCTACGGCCACATCACCTTGAAAGCGCCCGATCTCGTCTGATCTCGGAGGCTAAGCAGGGTCGGGCCCTGGTTAGTACCTGGAAGGGAGACCGCCTGGGAATACCAGGTGCTGTAGGCTTTTTTGTTTTGGTGGAGTCTTGAATCTCTTTTTTCCCCCCAGTCTTTCTTCCTGCTATCTTCAAGAGAGTTAAGGACAGCCATGGTTATCGCCTACGGCCACATCACCTTGAAAGCGTCTGATCTCGGAGGCTAAGCAGGGTCGGGCCTGGTTAGTACATGGATGGGAGACCGCCTGGGAATACCAGGTGCTGTAGGCTTTTTTGTTTTGGTGGAGTCTTGAATCTCTTTTTTCCCCCAGTCTTTCTTCCATGCTATCTTCAAGAGAGTTAAGGACAGCCATGGTTATCGCCTACGGCCACATCACCTTGAAAGCGCCCGATCTCGTCTGATCTCGGAGGCTAAGCAGGGTCGGGCCTGGTTAGTACCTGGATGGGAGACCGCCTGGGAATACCAGGTGCTGTAGGCTTTTTTGTTTTGGTGGAGTCTTGAATCTCTTTTTTCCCCCAGTCTTTCTTCCATGCTATCTTCAAGAGAGTTAAGGACAGCCATGGTTATCGCCTACGGCCACATCACCTTGAAAGCGCCCGATCTCGTCTGATCTCGGAGGCTAAGCAGGGTCGGGCCTGGTTAGTACCTGGATGGGAGACCGCCTGGGAATACCAGGTGCTGTAGGCTTTTTTGTTTTGGTGGAGTCTTGAATCTCTTTTTTCCCCCAGTCTTTCTTCCATGCTATCTTCAAGAGAGTTAAGGACAGCCATGGTTATCGCCTACGGCCACATCACCTTGAAAGCGCCCGATCTCGTCTGATCTCGGAGGCTAAGCAGGGTCGGGCCTGGTTAGTACCTGGATGGGAGACCGCCTGGGAATACCAGGTGCTGTAGGCTTTTTTGTTTTGGTGGAGTCTTGAATCTCTTTTTTCCCCCAGTCTTTCTTCCATGCTATCTTCAAGAGAGTTAAGGACAGCCATGGTTATCGCCTACGGCCACATCACCTTGAAAGCGCCCGATCTCGTCTGATCTCGGAGGCTAAGCAGGGTCGGGCCTGGTTAGTACCTGGATGGGAGACCGCCTGGGAATACCAGGTGCTGTAGGCTTTTTTGTTTTGGTGGAGTCTTGAATCTCTTTTTTCCCCCAGTCTTTCTTCCATGCTATCTTCAAGAGAGTTAAGGACAGCCATGGTTATCGCCTACGGCCACATCACCTTGAAAGCGCCCGATCTCGTCTGATCTCGGAGGCTAAGCAGGGTCGGGCCTGGTTAGTACCTGGATGGGAGACCGCCTGGGAATACCAGGTGCTGTAGGCTTTTTTGTTTTGGTGGAGTCTTGAATCTCTTTTTTCCCCCAGTCTTTCTTCCATGCTATCTTCAAGAGAGTTAAGGACAGCCATGGTTATCGCCTACGGCCACATCACCTTGAAAGCGCCCGATCTCGTCTGATCTCGGAGGCTAAGCAGGGTCGGGCCTGGTTAGTACCTGGATGGGAGACCGCCTGGGAATACCAGGTGCTGTAGGCTTTTTTGTTTTGGTGGAGTCTTGAATCTCTTTTTTCCCCCAGTCTTTCTTCCATGCTATCTTCAAGAGAGTTAAGGACAGCCATGGTTATCGCCTACGGCCACATCACCTTGAAAGCGCCCGATCTCGTCTGATCTCGGAGGCTAAGCAGGGTCGGGCCTGGTTAGTACCTGGATGGGAGACCGCCTGGGAATACCAGGTGCTGTAGGCTTTTTTGTTTTGGTGGAGTCTTGAATCTCTTTTTTCCCCCAGTCTTTCTTCCATGCTATCTTCAAGAGAGTTAAGGACAGCCATGGTTATCGCCTACGGCCACATCACCTTGAAAGCGCCCGATCTCGTCTGATCTCGGAGGCTAAGCAGGGTCGGGCCTGGTTAGTACCTGGATGGGAGACCGCCTGGGAATACCAGGTGCTGTAGGCTTTTTTGTTTTGGTGGAGTCTTGAATCTCTTTTTTCCCCCAGTCTTTCTTCCATGCTATCTTCAAGAGAGTTAAGGACAGCCATGGTTATCGCCTACGGCCACATCACCTTGAAAGCGCCCGATCTCGTCTGATCTCGGAGGCTAAGCAGGGTCGGGCCTGGTTAGTACCTGGATGGGAGACCGCCTGGGAATACCAGGTGCTGTAGGCTTTTTTGTTTTGGTGGAGTCTTGAATCTCTTTTTTTCCCCCAGTCTTTCTTCCATGCTATCTTCAAGAGAGTTAAGGACAGCCATGGTTATCGCCTACGGCCACATCACCTTGAAAGCGCCCGATCTCGTCTGATCTCGGAGGCTAAGCAGGGTCGGGCCTGGTTAGTACCTGGATGGGAGACCGCCTGGGAATACCAGGTGCTGTAGGCTTTTTTGTTTTGGTGGAGTCTTGAATCTCTTTTTTCCCCCAGTCTTTCTTCCATGCTATCTTCAAGAGAGTTAAGGACAGCCATGGTTATCGCCTACGGCCACATCACCTTGAAAGCGCCCGATCTCGTCTGATCTCGGAGGCTAAGCAGGGTCGGGCCTGGTTAGTACCTGGATGGGAGACCGCCTGGGAATACCAGGTGCTGTAGGCTTTTTTGTTTTGGTGGAGTCTTGAATCTCTTTTTTCCCCCAGTCTTTCTTCCATGCTATCTTCAAGAGAGTTAAGGACAGCCATGGTTATCGCCTACGGCCACATCACCTTGAAAGCGCCCGATCTCGTCTGATCTCGGAGGCTAAGCAGGGTCGGGCCTGGTTAGTACCTGGATGGGAGACCGCCTGGGAATACCAGGTGCTGTAGGCTTTTTTGTTTTGGTGGAGTCTTGAATCTCTTTTTTCCCCCAGTCTTTCTTCCATGCTATCTTCAAGAGAGTTAAGGACAGCCATGGTTATCGCCTACGGCCACATCACCTTGAAAGCGCCCGATCTCGTCTGATCTCGGAGGCTAAGCAGGGTCGGGCCTGGTTAGTACCTGGATGGGAGACCGCCTGGGAATACCAGGTGCTGTAGGCTTTTTTGTTTTGGTGGAGTCTTGAATCTCTTTTTTCCCCCAGTCTTTCTTCCATGCTATCTTCAAGAGAGTTAAGGACAGCCATGGTTATCGCCTACGGCCACATCACCTTGAAAGCGCCCGATCTCGTCTGATCTCGGAGGCTAAGCAGGGTCGGGCCTGGTTAGTACCTGGATGGGAGACCGCCTGGGAATACCAGGTGCTGTAGGCTTTTTTGTTTTGGTGGAGTCTTGAATCTCTTTTTTCCCCCAGTCTTTCTTCCATGCTATCTTCAAGAGAGTTAAGGACAGCCATGGTTATCGCCTACGGCCACATCACCTTGAAAGCGCCCGATCTCGTCTGATCTCGGAGGCTAAGCAGGGTCGGGCCTGGTTAGTACCTGGATGGGAGACCGCCTGGGAATACCAGGTGCTGTAGGCTTTTTTGTTTTGGTGGAGTCTTGAATCTCTTTTTTCCCCCAGTCTTTCTTCCATGCTATCTTCAAGAGAGTTAAGGACAGCCATGGTTATCGCCTACGGCCACATCACCTTGAAAGCGCCCGATCTCGTCTGATCTCGGAGGCTAAGCAGGGTCGGGCCTGGTTAGTACCTGGATGGGAGACCGCCTGGGAATACCAGGTGCTGTAGGCTTTTTTGTTTTGGTGGAGTCTTGAATCTCTTTTTTCCCCCAGTCTTTCTTCCATGCTATCTTCAAGAGAGTTAAGGACAGCCATGGTTATCGCCTACGGCCACATCACCTTGAAAGCGCCCGATCTCGTCTGATCTCGGAGGCTAAGCAGGGTCGGGCCTGGTTAGTACCTGGATGGGAGACCGCCTGGGAATACCAGGTGCTGTAGGCTTTTTTGTTTTGGTGGAGTCTTGAATCTCTTTTTTCCCCCAGTCTTTCTTCCATGCTATCTTCAAGAGAGTTAAGGACAGCCATGGTTATCGCCTACGGCCACATCACCTTGAAAGCGCCCGATCTCGTCTGATCTCGGAGGCTAAGCAGGGTCGGGCCTGGTTAGTACCTGGATGGGAGACCGCCTGGGAATACCAGGTGCTGTAGGCTTTTTTGTTTTGGTGGAGTCTTGAATCTCTTTTTTCCCCCAGTCTTTCTTCCATGCTATCTTCAAGAGAGTTAAGGACAGCCATGGTTATCGCCTACGGCCACATCACCTTGAAAGCGCCCGATCTCGTCTGATCTCGGAGGCTAAGCAGGGTCGGGCCTGGTTAGTACCTGGATGGGAGACCGCCTGGGAATACCAGGTGCTGTAGGCTTTTTTGTTTTGGTGGAGTCTTGAATCTCTTTTTTCCCCCAGTCTTTCTTCCATGCTATCTTCAAGAGAGTTAAGGACAGCCATGGTTATCGCCTACGGCCACATCACCTTGAAAGCGCCCGATCTCGTCTGATCTCGGAGGCTAAGCAGGGTCGGGCCTGGTTAGTACCTGGATGGGAGACCGCCTGGGAATACCAGGTGCTGTAGGCTTTTTTGTTTTGGTGGAGTCTTGAATCTCTTTTTTCCCCCAGTCTTTCTTCCATGCTATCTTCAAGAGAGTTAAGGACAGCCATGGTTATCGCCTACGGCCACATCACCTTGAAAGCGCCCGATCTCGTCTGATCTCGGAGGCTAAGCAGGGTCGGGCCTGGTTAGTACCTGGATGGGAGACCGCCTGGGAATACCAGGTGCTGTAGGCTTTTTTGTTTTGGTGGAGTCTTGAATCTCTTTTTTCCCCCAGTCTTTCTTCCATGCTATCTTCAAGAGAGTTAAGGACAGCCATGGTTATCGCCTACGGCCACATCACCTTGAAAGCGCCCGATCTCGTCTGATCTCGGAGGCTAAGCAGGGTCGGGCCTGGTTAGTACCTGGATGGGAGACCGCCTGGGAATACCAGGTGCTGTAGGCTTTTTTGTTTTGGTGGAGTCTTGAATCTCTTTTTTCCCCCAGTCTTTCTTCCATGCTATCTTCAAGAGAGTTAAGGACAGCCATGGTTATCGCCTACGGCCACATCACCTTGAAAGCGCCCGATCTCGTCTGATCTCGGAGGCTAAGCAGGGTCGGGCCTGGTTAGTACCTGGATGGGAGACCGCCTGGGAATACCAGGTGCTGTAGGCTTTTTTGTTTTGGTGGAGTCTTGAATCTCTTTTTTCCCCCAGTCTTTCTTCCATGCTATCTTCAAGAGAGTTAAGGACAGCCATGGTTATCGCCTACGGCCACATCACCTTGAAAGCGCCCGATCTCGTCTGATCTCGGAGGCTAAGCAGGTCGGGCCTGGTTAGTACCTGGATGGGAGACCGCCTGGGAATACCAGGTGCTGTAGGCTTTTTTGTTTTGGTGGAGTCTTGAATCTCTTTTTTCCCCCAGTCTTTCTTCCATGCTATCTTCAAGAGAGTTAAGGACAGCCATGGTTATCGCCTACGGCCACATCACCTTGAAAGCGCCCGATCTCGTCTGATCTCGGAGGCTAAGCAGGGTCGGGCCTGGTTAGTACCTGGAGGGAGACCGCCTGGGAATACCAGGTGCTGTAGGCTTTTTGTTTTGGTGGAGTCTTGAATCTCTTTTTTCCCCCAGTCTTTCTTCCATGCTATCTTCAAGAGAGTTAAGGACAGCCATGGTTATCGCCTACGGCCACATCACCTTGAAAGCGCCCGATCTCGTCTGATCTCGGAGGCTAAGCAGGGTCGGGCCTGGTTAGTACCTGGATGGGAGACCGCCTGGGAATACCAGGTGCTGTAGGCTTTTTTGTTTTGGTGGAGTCTTGAATCTCTTTTTTCCCCCAGTCTTTCTTCCATGCTATCTTCAAGAGAGTTAAGGACAGCCATGGTTATCGCCTACGGCCACATCACCTTGAAAGCGCCCGATCTCGTCTGATCTCGGAGGCTAAGCAGGGTCGGGCCTGGTTAGTACCTGGATGGGAGACCGCCTGGGAATACCAGGTGCTGTAGGCTTTTTTGTTTTGGTGGAGTCTTGAATCTCTTTTTTCCCCCAGTCTTTCTTCCATGCTATCTTCAAGAGAGTTAAGGACAGCCATGGTTATCGCCTACGGCCACATCACCTTGAAAGCGCCCGATCTCGTCTGATCTCGGAGGCTAAGCAGGGTCGGGCCTGGTTAGTACCTGGATGGGAGACCGCCTGGGAATACCAGGTGCTGTAGGCTTTTTTGTTTTGGTGGAGTCTTGAATCTCTTTTTTCCCCCAGTCTTTCTTCCATGCTATCTTCAAGAGAGTTAAGGACAGCCATGGTTATCGCCTACGGCCACATCACCTTGAAAGCGCCCGATCTCGTCTGATCTCGGAGGCTAAGCAGGGTCGGGCCTGGTTAGTACCTGGATGGGAGACCGCCTGGGAATACCAGGTGCTGTAGGCTTTTTTGTTTTGGTGGAGTCTTGAATCTCTTTTTTCCCCCAGTCTTTCTTCCATGCTATCTTCAAGAGAGTTAAGGACAGCCATGGTTATCGCCTACGGCCACATCACCTTGAAAGCGCCCGATCTCGTCTGATCTCGGAGGCTAAGCAGGGTCGGGCCTGGTTAGTACCTGGATGGGAGACCGCCTGGGAATACCAGGTGCTGTAGGCTTTTTTGTTTTGGTGGAGTCTTGAATCTCTCTTTTTTCCCCCCAGTCTTTCTTCCATGCTATCTTCAAGAGAGTTAAGGACAGCCATGGTTATCGCCTACGGCCACATCACCTTGAAAGCGCCCGATCTCGTCTGATCTCGGAGGCTAAGCAGGGTCGGGCCTGGTTAGTACCTGGATGGGAGACCGCCTGGGAATACCAGGTGCTGTAGGCTTTTTTGTTTTGGTGGAGTCTTGAATCTCTTTTTTTCCCCCCAGTCTTTCTTCCATGCTATCTTCAAGAGAGTTAAGGACAGCCATGGTTATCGCCTACGGCCACATCACCTTGAAAGCGCCCGATCTCGTCTGATCTCGGAGGCTAAGCAGGGTCGGGCCTGGTTAGTACCTGGATGGGAGACCGCCTGGGAATACCAGGTGCTGTAGGCTTTTTTGTTTTGGTGGAGTCTTGAATCTCTTTTTTCCCCCAGTCTTTCTTCCATGCTATCTTCAAGAGAGTTAAGGACAGCCATGGTTATCGCCTACGGCCACATCACCTTGAAAGCGCCCGATCTCGTCTGATCTCGGAGGCTAAGCAGGGTCGGGCCTGGTTAGTACCTGGATGGGAGACCGCCTGGGAATACCAGGTGCTGTAGGCTTTTTTGTTTTGGTGGAGTCTTGAATCTCTTTTTTCCCCCAGTCTTTCTTCCATGCTATCTTCAAGAGAGTTAAGGACAGCCATGGTTATCGCCTACGGCCACATCACCTTGAAAGCGCCCGATCTCGTCTGATCTCGGAGGCTAAGCAGGGTCGGGCCTGGTTAGTACCTGGATGGGAGACCGCCTGGGAATACCAGGTGCTGTAGGCTTTTTTGTTTTGGTGGAGTCTTGAATCTCTTTTTTCCCCCAGTCTTTCTTCCATGCTATCTTCAAGAGAGTTAAGGACAGCCATGGTTATCGCCTACGGCCACATCACCTTGAAAGCGCCCGATCTCGTCTGATCTCGGAGGCTAAGCAGGGTCGGGCCTGGTTAGTACCTGGATGGGAGACCGCCTGGGAATACCAGGTGCTGTAGGCTTTTTTGTTTTGGTGGAGTCTTGAATCTCTTTTTTCCCCCAGCCTTTCTTCCATGCTATCTTCAAGAGAGTTAAGGACAGCCATGGTTATCGCCTACGGCCACATCACCTTGAAAGCGCCCGATCTCGTCTGATCTCGGAGGCTAAGCAGGGTCGGGCCTGGTTAGTACCTGGATGGGAGACCGCCTGGGAATACCAGGTGCTGTAGGCTTTTTTGTTTTGGTGGAGTCTTGAATCTCTTTTTTCCCCCAGTCTTTCTTCCATGCTATCTTCAAGAGAGTTAAGGACAGCCATGGTTATCGCCTACGGCCACATCACCTTGAAAGCGCCCGATCTCGTCTGATCTCGGAGGCTAAGCAGGGTCGGGCCTGGTTAGTACCTGGATGGGAGACCGCCTGGGAATACCAGGTGCTGTAGGCTTTTTTGTTTTGGTGGAGTCTTGAATCTCTTTTTTCCCCCAGTCTTTCTTCCATGCTATCTTCAAGAGAGTTAAGGACAGCCATGGTTATCGCCTACGGCCACATCACCTTGAAAGCGCCCGATCTCGTCTGATCTCGGAGGCTAAGCAGGGTCGGGCCTGGTTAGTACCTGGATGGGAGACCGCCTGGGAATACCAGGTGCTGTAGGCTTTTTTGTTTTGGTGGAGTCTTGAATCTCTTTTTTCCCCCAGTCTTTCTTCCATGCTATCTTCAAGAGAGTTAAGGACAGCCATGGTTATCGCCTACGGCCACATCACCTTGAAAGCGCCCGATCTCGTCTGATCTCGGAGGCTAAGCAGGGTCGGGCCTGGTTAGTACCTGGATGGGAGACCGCCTGGGAATACCAGGTGCTGTAGGCTTTTTTGTTTTGGTGGAGTCTTGAATCTCTTTTTTCCCCCAGTCTTTCTTCCATGCTATCTTCAAGAGAGTTAAGGACAGCCATGGTTATCGCCTACGGCCACATCACCTTGAAAGCGCCCGATCTCGTCTGATCTCGGAGGCTAAGCAGGGTCGGGCCTGGTTAGTACCTGGATGGGAGACCGCCTGGGAATACCAGGTGCTGTAGGCTTTTTTGTTTTGGTGGAGTCTTGAATCTCTTTTTTCCCCCAGTCTTTCTTCCATGCTATCTTCAAGAGAGTTAAGGACAGCCATGGTTATCGCCTACGGCCACATCACCTTGAAAGCGCCCGATCTCGTCTGATCTCGGAGGCTAAGCAGGGTCGGGCCTGGTTAGTACCTGGATGGGAGACCGCCTGGGAATACCAGGTGCTGTAGGCTTTTTTGTTTTGGTGGAGTCTTGAATCTCTTTTTTCCCCCAGTCTTTCTTCCATGCTATCTTCAAGAGAGTTAAGGACAGCCATGGTTATCGCCTACGGCCACATCACCTTGAAAGCGCCCGATCTCGTCTGATCTCGGAGGCTAAGCAGGGTCGGGCCTGGTTAGTACCTGGATGGGAGACCGCCTGGGAATACCAGGTGCTGTAGGCTTTTTTGTTTTGGTGGAGTCTTGAATCTCTTTTTTCCCCCCAGTCTTTCTTCCATGCTATCTTCAAGAGAGTTAAGGACAGCCATGGTTATCGCCTACGGCCACATCACCTTGAAAGCGCCCGATCTCGTCTGATCTCGGAGGCTAAGCAGGGTCGGGCCTGGTTAGTACCTGGATGGGAGACCGCCTGGGAATACCAGGTGCTGTAGGCTTTTTTGTTTTGGTGGAGTCTTGAATCTCTTTTTTCCCCCAGTCTTTCTTCCATGCTATCTTCAAGAGAGTTAAGGACAGCCATGGTTATCGCCTACGGCCACATCACCTTGAAAGCGCCCGATCTCGTCTGATCTCGGAGGCTAAGCAGGGTCGGGCCTGGTTAGTACCTGGATGGGAGACCGCCTGGGAATACCAGGTGCTGTAGGCTTTTTTGTTTTGGTGGAGTCTTGAATCTCTTTTTTCCCCCAGTCTTTCTTCCATGCTATCTTCAAGAGAGTTAAGGACAGCCATGGTTATCGCCTACGGCCACATCACCTTGAAAGCGCCCGATCTCGTCTGATCTCGGAGGCTAAGCAGGGTCGGGCCTGGTTAGTACCTGGATGGGAGACCGCCTGGGAATACCAGGTGCTGTAGGCTTTTTTGTTTTGGTGGAGTCTTGAATCTCTTTTTTCCCCCAGTCTTTCTTCCATGCTATCTTCAAGAGAGTTAAGGACAGCCATGGTTATCGCCTACGGCCACATCACCTTGAAAGCGCCCGATCTCGTCTGATCTCGGAGGCTAAGCAGGGTCGGGCCTGGTTAGTACCTGGATGGGAGACCGCCTGGGAATACCAGGTGCTGTAGGCTTTTTTGTTTTGGTGGAGTCTTGAATCTCTTTTTTCCCCCAGTCTTTCTTCCATGCTATCTTCAAGAGAGTTAAGGACAGCCATGGTTATCGCCTACGGCCACATCACCTTGAAAGCGCCCGATCTCGTCTGATCTCGGAGGCTAAGCAGGGTCGGGCCTGGTTAGTACCTGGATGGGAGACCGCCTGGGAATACCAGGTGCTGTAGGCTTTTTTGTTTTGGTGGAGTCTTGAATCTCTTTTTTCCCCCAGTCTTTCTTCCATGCTATCTTCAAGAGAGTTAAGGACAGCCATGGTTATCGCCTACGGCCACATCACCTTGAAAGCGCCCGATCTCGTCTGATCTCGGAGGCTAAGCAGGGTCGGGCCTGGTTAGTACCTGGATGGGAGACCGCCTGGGAATACCAGGTGCTGTAGGCTTTTTTGTTTTGGTGGAGTCTTGAATCTCTTTTTTCCCCCAGTCTTTCTTCCATGCTATCTTCAAGAGAGTTAAGGACAGCCATGGTTATCGCCTACGGCCACATCACCTTGAAAGCGCCCGATCTCGTCTGATCTCGGAGGCTAAGCAGGGTCGGGCCTGGTTAGTACCTGGATGGGAGACCGCCTGGGAATACCAGGTGCTGTAGGCTTTTTTGTTTTGGTGGAGTCTTGAATCTCTTTTTTCTCCCAGTCTTTCTTCCATGCTATCTTCAAGAGAGTTAAGGACAGCCATGGTTATCGCCTACGGCCACATCACCTTGAAAGCGCCCGATCTCGTCTGATCTCGGAGGCTAAGCAGGGTCGGGCCTGGTTAGTACCTGGATGGGAGACCGCCTGGGAATACCAGGTGCTGTAGGCTTTTTTGTTTTGGTGGAGTCTTGAATCTCTTTTTTCCCCCAGTCTTTCTTCCATGCTATCTTCAAGAGAGTTAAGGACAGCCATGGTTATCGCCTACGGCCACATCACCTTGAAAGCGCCCGATCTCGTCTGATCTCGGAGGCTAAGCAGGGTCGGGCCTGGTTAGTACCTGGATGGGAGACCGCCTGGGAATACCAGGTGCTGTAGGCTTTTTTGTTTTGGTGGAGTCTTGAATCTCTTTTTTCCCCCAGTCTTTCTTCCATGCTATCTTCAAGAGAGTTAAGGACAGCCATGGTTATCGCCTACGGCCACATCACCTTGAAAGCGCCCGATCTCGTCTGATCTCGGAGGCTAAGCAGGGTCGGGCCTGGTTAGTACCTGGATGGGAGACCGCCTGGGAATACCAGGTGCTGTAGGCTTTTTTGTTTTGGTGGAGTCTTGAATCTCTTTTTTCCCCCAGTCTTTCTTCCATGCTATCTTCAAGAGAGTTAAGGACAGCCATGGTTATCGCCTACGGCCACATCACCTTGAAAGCGCCCGATCTCGTCTGATCTCGGAGGCTAAGCAGGGTCGGGCCTGGTTAGTACCTGGATGGGAGACCGCCTGGGAATACCAGGTGCTGTAGGCTTTTTTGTTTTGGTGGAGTCTTGAATCTCTTTTTCCCGCAGTCTTTCTTCCATGCTATCTTCAAGAGAGTTAAGGACAGCCATGGTTATCGCCTACGGCCACATCACCTTGAAAGCGCCCGATCTCGTCTGATCTCGGAGGCTAAGCAGGGTCGGGCCTGGTTAGTACCTGGATGGGAGACCGCCTGGGAATACCAGGTGCTGTAGGCTTTTTTGTTTTGGTGGAGTCTTGAATCTCTTTTTTCCCCCAGTCTTTCTTCCATGCTATCTTCAAGAGAGTTAAGGACAGCCATGGTTATCGCCTACGGCCACATCACCTTGAAAGCGCCCGATCTCGTCTGATCTCGGAGGCTAAGCAGGGTCGGGCCTGGTTAGTACCTGGATGGGAGACCGCCTGGGAATACCAGGTGCTGTAGGCTTTTTTGTTTTGGTGGAGTCTTGAATCTCTTTTTTCCCCCAGTCTTTCTTCCATGCTATCTTCAAGAGAGTTAAGGACAGCCATGGTTATCGCCTACGGCCACATCACCTTGAAAGCGCCCGATCTCGTCTGATCTCGGAGGCTAAGCAGGGTCGGGCCTGGTTAGTACCTGGATGGGAGACCGCCTGGGAATACCAGGTGCTGTAGGCTTTTTTGTTTTGGTGGAGTCTTGAATCTCTTTTTTCCCCCAGTCTTTCTTCCATGCTATCTTCAAGAGAGTTAAGGACAGCCATGGTTATCGCCTACGGCCACATCACCTTGAAAGCGCCCGATCTCGTCTGATCTCGGAGGCTAAGCAGGGTCGGGCCTGGTTAGTACCTGGATGGGAGACCGCCTGGGAATACCAGGTGCTGTAGGCTTTTTTGTTTTGGTGGAGTCTTGAATCTCTTTTTTCCCCCAGTCTTTCTTCCATGCTATCTTCAAGAGAGTTAAGGACAGCCATGGTTATCGCCTACGGCCACATCACCTTGAAAGCGCCCGATCTCGTCTGATCTCGGAGGCTAAGCAGGGTCGGGCCTGGTTAGTACCTGGATGGGAGACCGCCTGGGAATACCAGGTGCTGTAGGCTTTTTTGTTTTGGTGGAGTCTTGAATCTCTTTTTTCCCCCAGTCTTTCTTCCATGCTATCTTCAAGAGAGTTAAGGACAGCCATGGTTATCGCCTACGGCCACATCACCTTGAAAGCGCCCGATCTCGTCTGATCTCGGAGGCTAAGCAGGGTCGGGCCTGGTTAGTACCTGGATGGGAGACCGCCTGGGAATACCAGGTGCTGTAGGCTTTTTTGTTTTGGTGGAGTCTTGAATCTCTTTTTTCCCCCAGTATTTCTTCCATGCTATCTTCAAGAGAGTTAAGGACAGCCATGGTTATCGCCTACGGCCACATCACCTTGAAAGCGCCCGATCTCGTCTGATCTCGGAGGCTAAGCAGGGTCGGGCCTGGTTAGTACCTGGATGGGAGACCGCCTGGGAATACCAGGTGCTGTAGGCTTTTTTGTTTTGGTGGAGTCTTGAATCTCTTTTTTCCCCCAGTCTTTCTTCCATGCTATCTTCAAGAGAGTTAAGGACAGCCATGGTTATCGCCTACGGCCACATCACCTTGAAAGCGCCCGATCTCGTCTGATCTCGGAGGCTAAGCAGGGTCGGGCCTGGTTAGTACCTGGATGGGAGACCGCCTGGGAATACCAGGTGCTGTAGGCTTTTTTGTTTTGGTGGAGTCTTGAATCTCTTTTTTCCCCCAGTCTTTCTTCCATGCTATCTTCAAGAGAGTTAAGGACAGCCATGGTTATTGCCTACGGCCACATCACCTTGAAAGCGCCCGATCTTGTCTGATCTCGGAGGCTAAGCAGGGTCGGGCCTGGTTAGTACCTGGATGGGAGACCGCCTGGGAATACCAGGTGCTGTAGGCTTTTTTGTTGTGGTGGAGTCCTTGAATCTCTTTTTTCCCCCAGTCTTTCTTCCATGCTATCTTCAAGAGAGTTAAGGACAGCCATGGTTATCGCCTACGGCTACATCACCTTGAAAGCGCCCGATCTCGTCTGATCTCGGAGGCTAAGCAGGGTCGGGCCTGGTTAGTACCTGGATGGGAGACCGCCTGGGATTACCAGGTGCTGTAGGCTTTTTTGTTTTGGTGGAGTCTTGAATCTCTTTTTTCCCCCAGTCTTTCTTCCATGCTATCTTCAAGAGAGTTAAGGACAGCCATGGTTATCGCCTACGGCCACATCACCTTGAAAGCGCCCGATCTCGTCTGATCTCGGAGGCTAAGCAAGGTCGGGCCTGGTTAGTACCTGGATGGGAGACCGCCTGGGAATACCAGGTGCTGTAGGCTTTTTTGTTTTGGTGGAGTCTTGAATCTCTTTTTTCCCCCAGTCTTTCTTCCATGCTATCTTCAAGAGAGTTAAGGACAGCCATGGTTATCGCCTATGGCCACATCACCTTGAAAGCGCCCGATCTCGTCTGATCTCGGAGGCTAAGCAAGGTCGGGCCTGGTTAGTACCTGGATGGGAGACCGCCTGGGAATACCAGGTGCTGTAGGCTTTTTTGTTTTGGTGGAGTCCTTGAATCTCTTTTTTCCCCCAGTCTTTCTTCCATGCTATCTTCAAGAGAGTTAAGGACAGCCATGGTTATCGCCTACGGCCACATCACCTTGAAAGCGCCCGATCTCGTCTGATCTCGGAGGCTAAGCAGGGTCGGGCCTGGTTAGTACCTGGATGGGAGACCGCCTGGGAATACCAGGTGCTGTAGGCTTTTTTGTTTTGGTGGAGTCTTGAATCTCTTTTTTCCCCCAGTCTCTCTTCCATGCTATCTTCAAGAGAGTTAAGGACAGCCATGGTTATCACCTACGGCCACATCACCCTGAAAGCGCCCGATCTCGTCTGATCTCGGAGGCTAAGCAGGGTCGGGCCTGGTTAGTACCTGGATGGGAGACCGCCAGGGAATACCAGGTACTGTAGGCTTTGTTGTTGTGGTGGAGTCCTTGAATCTCTTTTTTTTTTGTTAAATGTTTTTATTGAAAAGATTTGCACAATATACATAAAGGTACAATAAGTCCCAATCAAAAGAAGACAGAATATAGCCTTATCCATATTAACATAAGCTAGAAATCACATATAGACTCGACCATAGTGACGGAAACTCCAAGTCCACCCTCCCCCCGAGCCCCTAGAGGGAACACACTGTCCCGGGAGTGGGGAACTGAGAATCCTCCAAAATGAACATATAGCCTAAATAATCCACCATAACTAAGGATGGGCCTTTTATATTATGTATAGCCTTGGACTAAAACAAGCTCGAGGAGGACCTGAGGGTCAACCAAACATATGGGTCATAAGAGATTGTTATGACCAATAAAACAACAAAAAACCAAACAAAATAAGAACTTTCAAAGACCTTAACAAAGCTTCACAAACCCTTATTGCAAAAAAAAAAACACAACAAATAAAAGTCAAAACCGAGTGCAAATAAGAGATCAGAACGAAGTGGACCCTCTCGGGCCTGAACTATAACGTTAATCACATTGTAGATACTAGTACAGTGAAGAAAAGAAAAGAAATGGAAAAAGATAGGGGGAAACAGATCAGAGAGAAGAAGACAGAATATCAAGAAGTAAGAGGATAACGGAGTTACACGGAGAGCCTAGCAAATCATATATTTCAAGGGCTTACGAATGGAATCAGAGGAGGACTCCGACATACGTTGCCCAAGGTTCCCAGATAAGCTTAAATTTATCAGCGGAATCAAGGATCATGTTGGAAATCCTCTCGTTGGACATCATCCACGAGATTTTTCTCTTGGCCATTAAAATAGAGACCGACGGGGATTTCCAAGCCTTGGTAATAGTCATCTTTGCCCCTAGTAAAATAAAAAATATCAGCGCCTGTGAGCTTTTGGGAATTTTGGGGATAGGGCTGTTGAGTAAGGCAATTACAGGATCACAAGCAACCCCTATTCCCGTGACTTTTCTAATAAGGTGGAAAACTTTGTGCCAGAAGGAACGAATCCTGGGGCACTCCCACAATATATGAAGGAATGAGCCAGAAAGTCCACAACCCCTAAAACACAGAGGGGAGGATTGCGGGTAAAATTTGGCAATTCGGGTGGGAACTAAATACCAACGGGTCATGACCTTGAGGCACGTTTCGGTAAGTGATACATTCAAAATGCCCCTAAAGGAGCGAGCCAAATTGGAGTGCCATCTTTCCAGTGACCAATCCAGATCAAGGTCACGCTCCCAATTCTTCATGTAAAGCGCTTTCTCCAGAGGTTCTGCCAAAGCTGAGTAAATTAAAGATATACCCCCCTTTGTGTCCATGGCTGAGGAACACCACTGCTCATAAGGGGTCACAGAAGGTTGTTCCGTGCAGGTCTTCTTAATCTGGTGTAAAAAGTGGGAAATTTGAAAAAAGCGAAATTTCTCAGAAGGGGGCATTTTTAGTCTAGAGGAGCAATAATTTAATGTGAGGGGTCCGTTCGAGTTAAAAAAGTGGCCAATTCTGTATAAACCTTTGTCCAGCCACCATTTGAAGGCTGTAATATCTAAACCGGGTGGGAATCGAGGATTATGGAAGATATGTGCAAGAGGGTGCCAATGAGACACCACTGAAGTTAGTTTATGCAATGAGTCACAAAGAGACATAGAGTGGGATAGTGTAGGAGCTAGAATCGGAGGTCGGTTCCTAGGGTGGGTCCATAAAAGGAAATCTAGGGTGAATCCCGGGGTCGCTGCTCTTTCCATGGAGACCCAGTCTGGCTTGGGACCTTTAAGGTAAATTATGGAAAACTGGCTAAGTTGGGCAGCACGATAGTACCACCATAAATTCGGTAGACCAAGGCCCCCTTTCAGCCTGGGCCGAAAAAGCACGGATTTAGAAAGGCGATTCCCTTTTTTTTCCCAAATAAATTTAGTTATAGCAGATTGGAGAGAATCAATATATGATTTAGTAACCGGGATAGGGAGGGAGCGGAAAAGATATAAAATCTTGGGTAGGAGGGTCATCTTAACTGCATTTACACGACCTAGCCAAGAAAGATTATATAAAGACCATTGACGTAGATCTTCCATTAACTTTTTAACCATGGGTGGGTAATTATGTTTGTGGAGAAATTCAGTCTGTGAAGTGAGGTTAATACCCAAATAAGGGATAGATGTAGAGTTCCAGGAGAATGGGAAGTTACTTTTCAAGCTATCTACTTGTGATTGCGGGAGGGATACATTGAGTGCTACCGATTTAGACATATTAACTCTTAGACCTGATATGCTGCCAAAATCATTAAGGAGGTGGATTACGTTAGGGGTCGAGGTAGATGGGGCTGTAAGAAAAAGGAGTACGTCGTCAGCGAACAAGGCACATTTATGTGTTGTTTGTCCGCATTGAACCCCCTGTATATCCGGGTGATTTCTGATCGCGATGGCCAAAGTTTCTATGGCCACCGCGAAAAGAAGGGGGGAGAGGGGGCAACCCTGTCTCGTTCCCTTTCTGATGGGGAATTTCGCCGAAAAATAACCCTGAAATCTAACCTGTGCTATCGGTTGGGAATACAGTGCTTCCAAAATTTTTATAAAGTCAGGCCCAAAACCCCATTGACGGAGCAACTCAAAAAGGTAAGGCCATTCTACCGTATCAAATGCCTTTTGCAAATCAATAGACAGCAGGTAGCCTTCTTGGGGGGACCCTCCATCCCAGCCCGACCTCATAAGGGAAATAACGTCCACTGCTCTCCGTATCTGGTCCGGTCCCTGTCTTCCCGGGATGAAACCCACCTGATCCTTATTAATATAAGATCCAATAAAGGAGGCCAGTCTATTGGCCAAGGCTTTAGTCATTATCTTCATGTCGTTGTTTATCAACGAGATTGGCCTATAATTGCTCACTTCACTAGGGTCCTTCCCCGGTTTGGGAATGACTGAAATAAACGCTAGGTTTGCTGAGGGATCCAATAATGGTTCTTTACGCATGGAATTGAAGAACCGAACCAGATAGGGAACCAGAATCTCGGAGAAAGTCTTGTAGTATTGGTTTGAAAAACCGTCAGGTCCTGGGGCCGAGTCAGTCTTAAGATCTTTAATAACATTGTGAATCTCTGCTATTTGAAATGGTGAATCAAGGATGGAGCGATGGGAGTCTGAAAGTCTAGGGAGCGGGACATTCTTCAAGAAAGTGTCAAGGTCCGCTTGGGAGTGTCGTTCATCGGAGGAATATAAAGTTGAATAAAAAGATTGAAAGGCCTTGAGAATCTTTTCGGGGTTTTGGGTCAAGTGGCCATTTGAAGCCTTAATCTTTTTGAATCTCTTTTTTTCCCCAGTCTTTCTTCCATGCTATCTTCAAGAGAGTTAAGGACAGCCATGCTTATCGCCTACGGCCACATCACCCTGAAAGCGCCCGATCTCGTCTGATCTCGGAGGCTAAGCAGGGTCGGGCCTGGTTAGTACCTGGATGGGAGACCGTCTGGGAATACCAGGTGCTGTAGGCTTTTTTTGCTTGTCGTGGTGGAGTCTTGAATCTCTTTTTTCCCCCAGTCTTTCTTCCATGCTATCTTCAAGAGAGTTAAGGACAGCCATGGTTATCGCCTACGGCCACATCACCTTGAAAGCGCCCGATCTCGTCTGATCTTGGAGGCTAAGCAAGGTCGGGCCTGGTTAGTACCTGGATGGGAGACCGCCTGAGAATACCAGGTGCTGTAGGCTTTTTTGTTTTGGTTGTTGTGGTGGAGTTCTTGAATCTCTTTTTTTCCCCAGTCTTTCTTCCATGCTATCTTCAAGAGAGTTAAGGACAGCCATGGTTATCGCCTACGGCCACATCACCCTGAAAGTGCCCGATCTCGTCTGATCTCGGAGGCTAAGCAGGGTCGTGCCTGGTTAGTACCTGGATGGGAGACCACCTGGGAATACCAGGTGCTATAGGCTTTTTTGTTTTGGTTGTTGTGGTGGAGTCCTTGAATCTCTTTTTTTCCCCAGTCTTTCTTCCATGCTATCTTCAAGAGAGTTAAGGACAGCCATGGTTATCGCCTATGGCCACATCACCCTGAAAGCGCCCAATCTCGTCTGATCTCGGAGGCTAAGCAGGGTCGGGCCTGGTTAGTACCTGGATGGGAGACCGCCTGGGAATACCAGGTGCTGTAGGCTTTTTTGTTTTGGTGGAGTCTTGAATCTCTTTTTTCCCCCAGTCTTTCTTCCATGCTATCTTCAAGAGAGTTAAGGACAGCCATGGTTATCGCCTACGGCCACATCACCTTGAAAGCGCCCGATCTCATCTGATCTCGGAGGCTAAGCAGGGTCGGGCCTGGTTAGTACCTGGATGGGAGACCGCCTGGGAATACCAGGTGCTGTAGGCTTTTTTGTTTTGGTGGAGTCTTGAATCTCTTTTTTCCCCCAGTCTTTCTTCCATGCTATCTTCAAGAGAGTTAAGGACAGCCATGGTTATCGCCTACGGCCACATCACCTTGAAAGCGCCCGATCTCGTCTGATCTCGGAGGCTAAGCAGGGTCGGGCCTGGTTAGTACCTGGATGGGAGACTGCCTGGGAATACCAGGTGCTGTAGGCTTTTTTGTTTTGGTGGAGTCTTGAATCTCTTTTTTCCCCCAGTCTTTCTTCCATGCTATCTTCAAGAGAGTTAAGGACAGCCATGGTTATCGCCTACGGCCACATCACCTTGAAAGCGCCCGATCTCGTCTGATCTCGGAGGCTAAGCAGGGTCGGGCCTGGTTAGTACCTGGATGGGAGACCGCCTGGGAATACCAGGTGCTGTAGGCTTTTTTGTTTTGGTGGAGTCTTGAATCTCTTTTTTCCCCCAGTCTTTCTTCCATGCTATCTTCAAGAGAGTTAAGGACAGCCATGGTTATCGCCTACGGCCACATCACCTTGAAAGCGCCCGATCTCGTCTGATCTCGGAGGCTAAGCAGGGTCGGGCCTGGTTAGTACCTGGATGGGAGACCGCCTGGGAATACCAGGTGCTGTAGGCTTTTTTGTTTTGGTGGAGTCTTGAATCTCTTTTTTCCCCCAGTATTTCTTCCATGCTATCTTCAAGAGAGTTAAGGACAGCCATGGTTATCGCCTACGGCCACATCACCTTGAAAGCGCCCGATCTCGTCTGATCTCGGAGGCTAAGCAGGGTCGGGCCTGGTTAGTACCTGGATGGGAGACCGCCTGGGAATACCAGGTGCTGTAGGCTTTTTTGTTTTGGTGGAGTCTTGAATCTCTTTTTTCCCCCAGTCTTTCTTCCATGCTATCTTCAAGAGAGTTAAGGACAGCCATGGTTATCGCCTACGGCCACATCACCTTGAAAGCGCCCGATCTCGTCTGATCTCGGAGGCTAAGCAGGGTCGGGCCTGGTTAGTACCTGGATGGGAGACCGCCTGGGAATACCAGGTGCTGTAGGCTTTTTTGTTTTGGTGGAGTCTTGAATCTCTTTTTTCCCCCAGTCTTTCTTCCATGCTATCTTCAAGAGAGTTAAGGACAGCCATGGTTATTGCCTACGGCCACATCACCTTGAAAGCGCCCGATCTTGTCTGATCTCGGAGGCTAAGCAGGGTCGGGCCTGGTTAGTACCTGGATGGGAGACAGCCTGGGAATACCAGGTGCTGTAGGCTTTTTTGTTGTGGTGGAGTCCTTGAATCTCTTTTTTCCCCCAGTCTTTCTTCCATGCTATCTTCAAGAGAGTTAAGGACAGCCATGGTTATCGCCTACGGCCACATCACCTTGAAAGCGCCCGATCTCGTCTGATCTCGGAGGCTAAGCAGGGTCGGGCCTGGTTAGTACCTGGATGGGAGACCGCCTGGGATTACCAGGTGCTGTAGGCTTTTTTGTTTTGGTGGAGTCTTGAATCTCTTTTTTCCCCCAGTCTTTCTTCCATGCTATCTTCAAGAGAGTTAAGGACAGCCATGGTTATCGCCTACGGCCACATCACCTTGAAAGCGCCCGATCTCGTCTGATCTCGGAGGCTAAGCAAGGTCGGGCCTGGTTAGTACCTGGATGGGAGACCGCCTGGGAATACCAGGTGCTGTAGGCTTTTTTGTTTTGGTGGAGTCTTGAATCTCTTTTTTCCCCCAGTCTTTCTTCCATGCTATCTTCAAGAGAGTTAAGGACAGCCATGGTTATCGCCTATGGCCACATCACCTTGAAAGCGCCCGATCTCGTCTGATCTCGGAGGCTAAGCAAGGTCGGGCCTGGTTAGTACCTGGATGGGAGACCGCCTGGGAATACCAGGTGCTGTAGGCTTTTTTGTTTTGGTGGAGTCCTTGAATCTCTTTTTTCCCCCAGTCTTTCTTCCATGCTATCTTCAAGAGAGTTAAGGACAGCCATGGTTATCGCCTACGGCCACATCACCTTGAAAGCGCCCGATCTCGTCTGATCTCGGAGGCTAAGCAGGGTCGGGCCTGGTTAGTACCTGGATGGGAGACCGCCTGGGAATACCAGGTGCTGTAGGCTTTTTTGTTTTGGTGGAGTCTTGAATCTCTTTTTTCCCCCAGTCTCTCTTCCATGCTATCTTCAAGAGAGTTAAGGACAGCCATGGTTATCACCTACGGCCACATCACCCTGAAAGCGCCCGATCTCGTCTGATCTCGGAGGCTAAGCAGGGTCGGGCCTGGTTAGTACCTGGATGGGAGACCGCCAGGGAATACCAGGTACTGTAGGCTTTGTTGTTGTGGTGGAGTCCTTGAATCTCTTTTTTTCCCCAGTCTTTCTTCCATGCTATCTTCAAGAGAGTTAAGGACAGCCATGCTTATCGCCTACGGCCACATCACCCTGAAAGCGCCCGATCTCGTCTGATCTCGGAGGCTAAGCAGGGTCGGGCCTGGTTAGTACCTGGATGGGAGACCGTCTGGGAATACCAGGTGCTGTAGGCTTTTTTTGCTTGTCGTGGTGGAGTCTTGAATCTCTTTTTTCCCCCAGTCTTTCTTCCATGCTATCTTCAAGAGAGTTAAGGACAGCCATGGTTATCGCCTACGGCCACATCACCTTGAAAGCGCCCGATCTCGTCTGATCTTGGAGGCTAAGCAAGGTCGGGCCTGGTTAGTACCTGGATGGGAGACCGCCTGAGAATACCAGGTGCTGTAGGCTTTTTTGTTTTGGTTGTTGTGGTGGAGTTCTTGAATCTCTTTTTTTCCCCAGTCTTTCTTCCATGCTATCTTCAAGAGAGTTAAGGACAGCCATGGTTATCGCCTACGGCCACATCACCCTGAAAGTGCCCGATCTCGTCTGATCTCGGAGGCTAAGCAGGGTCGTGCCTGGTTAGTACCTGGATGGGAGACCACCTGGGAATACCAGGTGCTATAGGCTTTTTTGTTTTGGTTGTTGTGGTGGAGTCCTTGAATCTCTTTTTTTCCCCAGTCTTTCTTCCATGCTATCTTCAAGAGAGTTAAGGACAGCCATGGTTATCGCCTATGGCCACATCACCCTGAAAGCGCCCAATCTCGTCTGATCTCGGAGGCTAAGCAGGGTCGGGCCTGGTTAGTACCTGGATGGGAGACCGCCTGGGAATACCAGGTGCTGTAGGCTTTTTTGTTTTGGTGGAGTCTTGAATCTCTTTTTTCCCCCAGTCTTTCTTCCATGCTATCTTCAAGAGAGTTAAGGACAGCCATGGTTATCGCCTACGGCCACATCACCTTGAAAGCGCCCAATCTCATCTGATCTCGGAGGCTAAGCAGGGTCGGGCCTGGTTAGTACCTGGATGGGAGACCGCCTGGGAATACCAGGTGCTGTAGGCTTTTTTGTTTTGGTGGAGTCTTGAATCTCTTTTTTCCCCCAGTCTTTCTTCCATGCTATCTTCAAGAGAGTTAAGGACAGCCATGGTTATCGCCTACGGCCACATCACCTTGAAAGCGCCCGATCTCGTCTGATCTCGGAGGCTAAGCAGGGTCGGGCCTGGTTAGTACCTGGATGGGAGACCGCCTGGGAATACCAGGTGCTGTAGGCTTTTTTGTTTTGGTGGAGTCTTGAATCTCTTTTTTCCCCCAGTCTTTCTTCCATGCTATCTTCAAGAGAGTTAAGGACAGCCATGGTTATCGCCTACGGCCACATCACCTTGAAAGCGCCCGATTTCGTCTGATCTCGGAGGCTAAGCAGGGTCGGGCCTGGTTAGTACCTGGATGGGAGACCGCCTGGGAATACCAGGTGCTGTAGGCTTTTTTGTTTTGGTGGAGTCTTGAATCTCTTTTTTCCCCCAGTCTTTCTTCCATGCTATCTTCAAGAGAGTTAAGGACAGCCATGGTTATCGCCTACGGCCACATCACCTTGAAAGCGCCCGATCTCGTCTGATCTCGGAGGCTAAGCAGGGTCGGGCCTGGTTAGTACCTGGATGGGAGACCGCCTGGGAATACCAGGTGCTGTAGGCTTTTTTGTTTTGGTGGAGTCTTGAATCTCTTTTTTCCCCCAGTCTTTCTTCCATGCTATCTTCAAGAGAGTTAAGGACAGCCATGGTTATCGCCTACGGCCACATCACCTTGAAAGCGCCCGATCTCGTCTGATCTCGGAGGCTAAGCAGGGTCGGGCCTGGTTAGTACCTGGATGGGAGACCGCCTGGGAATACCAGGTGCTGTAGGCTTTTTTGTTTTGGTGGAGTCTTGAATCTCTTTTTTCCCCCAGTCTTTCTTCCATGCTATCTTCAAGAGAGTTAAGGACAGCCATGGTTATCGCCTACGGCCACATCACCTTGAAAGCGCCCGATCTCGTCTGATCTCGGAGGCTAAGCAGGGTCGGGTCTGGTTAGTACCTGGATGGGAGACCACCTGGGAATACCAGGTGCTGTAGGCTTTTTTGTTTTGGTGGAGTCTTGAATCTCTTTTTTCCCCCAGTCTTTCTTCCATGCTATCTTCAAGAGAGTTAAGGACAGCCATGGTTATCGCCTAGGGCCACATCACCTTGAAAGCGCCCGATCTCGTCTGATCTCGGAGGCTAAGCAGGGTCGGGCCTGGTTAGTACCTGGATGGGAGACCGCCTGGGAATACCAGGTGCTGTAGGCTTTTTTGTTTTGGTGGAGTCTTGAATCTCTTTTTTCCCCCAGTCTTTCTTCCATGCTATCTTCAAGAGAGTTAAGGACAGCCATGGTTACCGCCATCGGCCACATCACCTTGAAAGCGCCCGATCTCGTCTGATCTCGGAGGCTAAGCAGGGTCGGGCCTGGTTAGTACCTGGATGGGAGACCGCCTGGGAATACCAGGTGCTGTAGGCTTTTTTGTTTTGGTGGAGTCTTGAATCTCTTTTTTCCCCCAGTCTTTCTTCCATGCTATCTTCAAGAGAGTTAAGGACAGCCATGGTTATCTCCTACGGCCACATCACCTTGAAAGCGCCCGATCTCGTCTGATCTCGGAGGCTAAGCAGGGTCGGGCCTGGTTAGTTCCTGGATGGGAGACCGCCTGGGAATACCAGGTGCTGTAGGCTTTTTTGTTTTGGTGGAGTCTTGAATCTCTTTTTTCCCCCAGTCTTTCTTCCATGCTATCTTCAAGAGAGTTAAGGACAGCCATGGTTATCGCCTACGGCCACATCACCTTGAAAGCGCCCGATCTCGTCTGATCTTGGAGGCTAAGCAGGGTCGGGCCTGGTTAGTACCTGGATGGGAGACCGCCTGGGAATACCAGGTGCTGTAGGCTTTTTTGTTTTGGTGGAGTCTTGAATCTCTTTTTTCCCCCAGTCTTTCTTCCATGCTATCTTCAAGAGAGTTAAGGACAGCCATGGTTATCGCCTACGGCCACATCACCTTGAAAGCGCCCGATCTCATCTGATCTCGGAGGCTAAGCAGGGTTGGGCCTGGTTAGTACCTGGATGGGAGACCGCCTGGGAATACCAGGTGCTGTAGGCTTTTTTGTTTTGGTGGAGTCTTGAATCTCTTTTTTCCCCCAGTCTTTCTTCCATGCTATCTTCAAGAGAGTTAAGGACAGCCATGGTTATCGCCTACGGCCACATCACCTTGAAAGCGCCCGATCTCGTCTGATCTCGGAGGCTAAGCAGGGTCGGGCCTGGTTAGTACCTGGATGGGAGACCGCCTGGGAATACCAGGTGCTGTAGGCTTTTTTGTTTTGGTGGAGTCTTGAATCTCTTTTTTCCCCCAGTCTTTCTTCCATGCTATCTTCAAGAGAGTTAAGGACAGCCATGGTTATCGCCTACGGCCACATCACCTTGAAAGCGCCCGATCTCGTCTGATATCGGAGGCTAAGCAGGGTCGGGCCTGGTTAGTACCTGGATGGGAGACCGCCTGGGAATACCAGGTGCTGTAGGCTTTTTTGTTTTGGTGGAGTCTTGAATCTCTTTTTTCCCCCAGTCTTTCTTCAATGCTATCTTCAAGAGAGTTAAGGACAGCCATGGTTATCGCCTACGGCCACATCACCTTGAAAGCGCCCGATCTCGTCTGATCTCGGAGGCTAAGCAGGGTCGGGCCTGGTTAGTACCTGGATGGGAGACCGCCTGGGAATACCAGGTGCTGTAGGCTTTTTTGTTTTGGTGGAGTCTTGAATCTCTTTTTTCCCCCAGTCTTTCTTCCATGCTATCTTCAAGAGAGTTAAGGACAGCCATGGTTATCGCCTACGGCCACATCACCTTGAAAGCGCCCGATCTCGTCTGATCTCGGAGGCTAAGCAGGGTCGGGCCTGGTTAGTACCTGGATGGGAGACCGCCTGGGAATACCAGGTGCTGTAGGCTTTTTTGTTTTGGTGGAGTCTTGAATCTCTTTTTTCCCCCAGTCTTTCTTCCATGCTATCTTCAAGAGAGTTAAGGACAGCCATGGTTATCGCCTACGGCCACATCACCTTGAAAGCGCCCGATCTCGTCTGATCTCGGAGGCTAAGCAGGGTCGGGCCTGGTTAGTACCTGGATGGGAGACCGCCTGGGAATACCAGGTGCTGTAGGCTTTTTTGTTTTGGTGGAGTCTTGAATCTCTTTTTTCCCCCAGTCTTTCTTCCATGCTATCTTCAAGAGAGTTAAGGACAGCCATGGTTATCGCCTACGGCCACATCACCTTGAAAGCGCCCGATCTCGTCTGATCTCGGAGGCTAAGCAGGGTCGGGCCTGGTTAGTACCTGGATGGGAGACCGCCTGGGAATACCAGGTGCTGTAGGCTTTTTTGTTTTGGTGGAGTCTTGAATCTCTTTTTTCCCCCAGTCTTTCTTCCATGCTATCTTCAAGAGAGTTAAGGACAGCCATGGTTATCGCCTACGGCCACATCACCTTGAAAGCGCCCGATCTCGTCTGATCTCGGAGGCTAAGCAGGGTCGGGCCTGGTTAGTTCCTGGATGGGAGACCGCCTGGGAATACCAGGTGCTGTAGGCTTTTTTGTTTTGGTGGAGTCTTGAATCTCTTTTTTCCCCCAGTCTTTCTTCCATGCTATCTTCAAGAGAGTTAAGGACAGCCATGGCTATCGCCTACGGCCACATCACCTTGAAAGCGCCCGATCTCGTCTGATCTCGGAGGCTAAGCAGGGTCGGGCCTGGTTAGTACCTGGATGGGAGACCGCCTGGGTATACCAGGTGCTGTAGGCTTTTTTGTTTTGGTGGAGTCTTGAATCTCTTTTTTCCCCCAGTCTTTCTTCCATGCTATCTTCAAGAGAGTTAAGGACAGCCATGGTTATCGCCTACGGCCACATCACCTTGAAAGCGCCCGATCTCGTCTGATCTCGGAGGCTAAGCAGGGTCGGGCCTGGTTAGTACCTGGATGGGAGACCGCCTGGGAATACCAGGTGCTGTAGGCATTTTTGTTTTGGTGGAGTCTTGAATCTCTTTTTTCCCCCAGTCTTTCTTCCATGCTATCTTCAAGAGAGTTAAGGACAGCCATGGTTATCGCCTACGGCCACATCACCTTGAAAGCGCCCGATCTCGTCTGATCTCGGAGGCTAAGCAGGGTCGGGCCTGGTTAGTACCTGGATGGGAGACCGCCTGGGAATACCAGGTGCTGTAGGCATTTTTGTTTTGGTGGAGTCTTGAATCTCTTTTTTCCCCCAGTCTTTCTTCCATGCTATCTTCAAGAGAGTTAAGGACAGCCATGGTTATCGCCTACGGCCACATCACCTTGAAAGCGCCCGATCTCGTCTGATCTCGGAGGCTAAGCAGGGTCGGGCCTGGTTAGTACCTGGATGGGAGACCGCCTGGGAATACCAGGTGCTGTAGGCTTTTTTGTTTTGGTGGAGTCTTGAATCTCTTTTTTCCCCCAGTCTTTCTTCCATGCTATCTTCAAGAGAGTTAAGGACAGCCATGGTTATCGCCTACGGCCACATCACCTTGAAAGCGCCCGATCTCGTCTGATCTCGGAGGCTAAGCAGGGTCGGGCCTGGTTAGTACCTGGATGGGAGACCGCCTGGGAATACCAGGTGCTGTAGGCTTTTTTGTTTTGGTGGAGTCTTGAATCTCTTTTTTCCCCCAGTCTTTCTTCCATGCTATCTTCAAGAGAGTTAAGGACAGCCATGGTTATCGCCTACGGCCACATCACCTTGAAAGCGCCCGATCTCGTCTGATCTCGGAGGCTAAGCAGGGTCGGGCCTGGTTAGTACCTGGATGGGAGACCGCCTGGGAATACCAGGTGCTGTAGGCTTTTTTGTTTTGGTGGAGTCTTGAATCTCTTTTTTCCCCCAGTCTTTCTTCCATGCTATCTTCAAGAGAGTTAAGGACAGCCATGGTTATCGCCTACGGCCACATCACCTTGAAAGCGCCCGATCTCGTCTGATCTCGGAGGCTAAGCAGGGTCGGGCCTGGTTAGTACCTGGATGGGAGACCGCCTGGGAATACCAGGTGCTGTAGGCTTTTTTGTTTTGGTGGAGTCTTGAATCTCTTTTTTCCCCCAGTCTTTCTTCCATGCTATCTTCAAGAGAGTTAAGGACAGCCATGGTTATCGCCTACGGCCACATCACCTTGAAAGCGCCCGATCTCGTCTGATCTCGGAGGCTAAGCAGGGTCGGGCCTGGTTAGTACCTGGATGGGAGACCGCCTGGGAATACCAGGTGCTGTAGGCTTTTTTGTTTTGGTGGAGTCTTGAATCTCTTTTTTCCCCCAGTCTTTCTTCCATGCTATCTTCAAGAGAGTTAAGGACAGCCATGGTTATCGCCTACGGCCACATCACCTTGAAAGCGCCCGATCTCGTCTGATCTCGGAGGCTAAGCAGGGTCGGGCCTGGTTAGTACCTGGATGGGAGACCGCCTGGGAATACCAGGTGCTGTAGGCTTTTTTGTTTTGGTGGAGTCTTGAATCTCTTTTTTCCCCCAGTCTTTCTTCCATGCTATCTTCAAGAGAGTTAAGGACAGCCATGGTTATCGCCTACGGCCACATCACCTTGAAAGCGCCCGATCTCGTCTGATCTCGGAGGCTAAGCAGGGTCGGGCCTGGTTAGTACCTGGATGGGAGACCGCCTGGGAATACCAGGTGCTGTAGGCTTTTTTGTTTTGGTGGAGTCTTGAATCTCTTTTTTCCCCCAGTCTTTCTTCCATGCTATCTTCAAGAGAGTTAAGGACAGCCATGGTTATCGCCTACGGCCACATCACCTTGAAAGCGCCCGATCTCGTCTGATCTCGGAGGCTAAGCAGGGTCGGGCCTGGTTAGTACCTGGATGGGAGACCGCCTGGGAATACCAGGTGCTGTAGGCTTTTTTGTTTTGGTGGAGTCTTGAATCTCTTTTTTCCCCCAGTCTTTCTTCCATGCTATCTTCAAGAGAGTTAAGGACAGCCATGGTTATCGCCTACGGCCACAGCACCTTGAAAGCGCCCGATCTCGTCTGATCTCGGAGGCTAAGCAGGGTCGGGCCTGGTTAGTACCTGGATGGGAGACCGCCTGGGAATACCAGGTGCTGTAGGCTTTTTTGTTTTGGTGGAGTCTTGAATCTCTTTTTTCCCCCAGTCTTTCTTCCATGCTATCTTCAAGAGAGTTAAGGACAGCCATGGTTATCGCCTACGGCCACATCACCTTGAAAGCGCCCGATCTCGTCTGATCTCGGAGGCTAAGCAGGGTCGGGCCTGGTTAGTACCTGGATGGGAGACCGCCTGGGAATACCAGGTGCTGTAGGCTTTTTTGTTTTGGTGGAGTCTTGAATCTCTTTTTTCCCCCAGTCTTTCTTCCATGCTATCTTCAAGAGAGTTAAGGACAGCCATGGTTATCGCCTACGGCCACATCACCTTGAAAGCGCCCGATCTCGTCTGATCTCGGAGGCTAAGCAGGGTCGGGCCTGGTTAGTACCTGGATGGGAGACCGCCTGGGAATACCAGGTGCTGTAGGCTTTTTTGTTTTGGTGGAGTCTTGAATCTCTTTTTTCCCCCAGTCTTTCTTCCATGCTATCTTCAAGAGAGTTAAGGACAGCCATGGTTATCGCCTACGGCCACATCACCTTGAAAGCGCCCGATCTCGTCTGATCTCGGAGGCTAAGCAGGGTCGGGCCTGGTTAGTACCTGGATGGGAGACCGCCTGGGAATACCAGGTGCTGTAGGCTTTTTTGTTTTGGTGGAGTCTTGAATCTCTTTTTTCCCCCAGTCTTTCTTCCATGCTATCTTCAAGAGAGTTAAGGACAGCCATGGTTATCGCCTACGGCCACATCACCTTGAAAGCGCCCGATCTCGTCTGATCTCGGAGGCTAAGCAGGGTCGGGCCTGGTTAGTACCTGGATGGGAGACCGCCTGGGAATACCAGGTGCTGTAGGCTTTTTTGTTTTGGTGGAGTCTTGAATCTCTTTTTTCCCCCAGTCTTTCTTCCATGCTATCTTCAAGAGAGTTAAGGACAGCCATGGTTATCGCCTACGGCCACATCACCTTGAAAGCGCCCGATCTCGTCTGATCTCGGAGGCTAAGCAGGGTCGGGCCTGGTTAGTACCTGGATGGGAGACCGCCTGGGAATACCAGGTGCTGTAGGCTTTTTTGTTTTGGTGGAGTCTTGAATCTCTTTTTTCCCCCAGTCTTTCTTCCATGCTATCTTCAAGAGAGTTAAGGACAGCCATGGTTATCGCCTACGGCCACATCACCTTGAAAGCGCCCGATCTCGTCTGATCTCGGAGGCTAAGCAGGGTCGGGCCTGGTTAGTACCTGGATGGGAGACCGCCTGGGAATACCAGGTGCTGTAGGCTTTTTTGTTTTGGTGGAGTCTTGAATCTCTTTTTTCCCCCAGTCTTTCTTCCATGCTATCTTCAAGAGAGTTAAGGACAGCCATGGTTATCGCCTACGGCCACATCACCTTGAAAGCGCCCGATCTCGTCTGATCTCGGAGGCTAAGCAGGGTCGGGCCTGGTTAGTACCTGGATGGGAGACCGCCTGGGAATACCAGGTGCTGTAGGCTTTTTTGTTTTGGTGGAGTCTTGAATCTCTTTTTTCCCCCAGTCTTTCTTCCATGCTATCTTCAAGAGAGTTAAGGACAGCCATGGTTATCGCCTACGGCCACATCACCTTGAAAGCGCCCGATCTCGTCTGATCTCGGAGGCTAAGCAGGGTCGGGCCTGGTTAGTACCTGGATGGGAGACCGCCTGGGAATACCAGGTGCTGTAGGCTTTTTTGTTTTGGTGGAGTCTTGAATCTCTTTTTTCCCCCAGTCTTTCTTCCATGCTATCTTCAAGAGAGTTAAGGACAGCCATGGTTATCGCCTACGGCCACATCACCTTGAAAGCGCCCGATCTCGTCTGATCTCGGAGGCTAAGCAGGGTCGGGCCTGGTTAGTACCTGGATGGGAGACCGCCTGGGAATACCAGGTGCTGTAGGCTTTTTTGTTTTGGTGGAGTCTTGAATCTCTTTTTTCCCCCAGTCTTTCTTCCATGCTATCTTCAAGAGAGTTAAGGACAGCCATGGTTATCGCCTACGGCCACATCACCTTGAAAGCGCCCGATCTCGTCTGATCTCGGAGGCTAAGCAGGGTCGGGCCTGGTTAGTACCTGGATGGGAGACCGCCTGGGAATACCAGGTGCTGTAGGCTTTTTTGTTTTGGTGGAGTCTTGAATCTCTTTTTTCCCCCAGTCTTTCTTCCATGCTATCTTCAAGAGAGTTAAGGACAGCCATGGTTATCGCCTACGGCCACATCACCTTGAAAGCGCCCGATCTCGTCTGATCTCGGAGGCTAAGCAGGGTCGGGCCTGGTTAGTACCTGGATGGGAGACCGCCTGGGAATACCAGGTGCTGTAGGCTTTTTTGTTTTGGTGGAGTCTTGAATCTCTTTTTTCCCCCAGTCTTTCTTCCATGCTATCTTCAAGAGAGTTAAGGACAGCCATGGTTATCGCCTACGGCCACATCACCTTGAAAGCGCCCGATCTCGTCTGATCTCGGAGGCTAAGCAGGGTCGGGCCTGGTTAGTACCTGGATGGGAGACCCGCCTGGGAATACCAGGTGCTGTAGGCTTTTTTGTTTTGGTGGAGTCTTGAATCTCTTTTTTCCCCCAGTCTTTCTTCCATGCTATCTTCAAGAGAGTTAAGGACAGCCATGGTTATCGCCTACGGCCACATCACCTTGAAAGCGCCCGATCTCGTCTGATCTCGGAGGCTAAGCAGGGTCGGGCCTGGTTAGTACCTGGATGGGAGACCGCCTGGGAATACCAGGTGCTGTAGGCTTTTTTGTTTTGGTGGAGTCTTGAATCTCTTTTTTCCCCCAGTCTTTCTTCCATGCTATCTTCAAGAGAGTTAAGGACAGCCATGGTTATCGCCTACGGCCACATCACCTTGAAAGCGCCCGATCTCGTCTGATCTCGGAGGCTAAGCAGGGTCGGGCCTGGTTAGTACCTGGATGGGAGACCGCCTGGGAATACCAGGTGCTGTAGGCTTTTTTGTTTTGGTGGAGTCTTGAATCTCTTTTTTCCCCCAGTCTTTCTTCCATGCTATCTTCAAGAGAGTTAAGGACAGCCATGGTTATCGCCTACGGCCACATCACCTTGAAAGCGCCCGATCTCGTCTGATCTCGGAGGCTAAGCAGGGTCGGGCCTGGTTAGTACCTGGATGGGAGACCGCCTGGGAATACCAGGTGCTGTAGGCTTTTTTGTTTTGGTGGAGTCTTGAATCTCTTTTTTCCCCCAGTCTTTCTTCCATGCTATCTTCAAGAGAGTTAAGGACAGCCATGGTTATCGCCTACGGCCACATCACCTTGAAAGCGCCCGATCTCGTCTGATCTCGGAGGCTAAGCAGGGTCGGGCCTGGTTAGTACCTGGATGGGAGACCGCCTGGGAATACCAGGTGCTGTAGGCTTTTTTGTTTTGGTGGAGTCTTGAATCTCTTTTTTCCCCCAGTCTTTCTTCCATGCTATCTTCAAGAGAGTTAAGGACAGCCATGGTTATCGCCTACGGCCACATCACCTTGAAAGCGCCCGATCTCGTCTGATCTCGGAGGCTAAGCAGGGTCGGGCCTGGTTAGTACCTGGATGGGAGACCGCCTGGGAATACCAGGTGCTGTAGGCTTTTTTGTTTTGGTGGAGTCTTGAATCTCTTTTTTCCCCCAGTCTTTCTTCCATGCTATCTTCAAGAGAGTTAAGGACAGCCATGGTTATCGCCTACGGCCACATCACCTTGAAAGCGCCCGATCTCGTCTGATCTCGGAGGCTAAGCAGGGTCGGGCCTGGTTAGTACCTGGATGGGAGACCGCCTGGGAATACCAGGTGCTGTAGGCTTTTTTGTTTTGGTGGAGTCTTGAATCTCTTTTTTCCCCCAGTCTTTCTTCCATGCTATCTTCAAGAGAGTTAAGGACAGCCATGGTTATCGCCTACGGCCACATCACCTTGAAAGCGCCCGATCTCGTCTGATCTCGGAGGCTAAGCAGGGTCGGGCCTGGTTAGTACCTGGATGGGAGACCGCCTGGGAATACCAGGTGCTGTAGGCTTTTTTGTTTTGGTGGAGTCTTGAATCTCTTTTTTCCCCCAGTCTTTCTTCCATGCTATCTTCAAGAGAGTTAAGGACAGCCATGGTTATCGCCTACGGCCACATCACCTTGAAAGCGCCCGATCTCGTCTGATCTCGGAGGCTAAGCAGGGTCGGGCCTGGTTAGTACCTGGATGGGAGACCGCCTGGGAATACCAGGTGCTGTAGGCTTTTTTGTTTTGGTGGAGTCTTGAATCTCTTTTTTCCCCCAGTCTTTCTTCCATGCTATCTTCAAGAGAGTTAAGGACAGCCATGGTTATCGCCTACGGCCACATCACCTTGAAAGCGCCCGATCTCGTCTGATCTCGGAGGCTAAGCAGGGTCGGGCCTGGTTAGTACCTGGATGGGAGACCGCCTGGGAATACCAGGTGCTGTAGGCTTTTTTGTTTTGGTGGAGTCTTGAATCTCTTTTTTCCCCCAGTCTTTCTTCCATGCTATCTTCAAGAGAGTTAAGGACAGCCATGGTTATCGCCTACGGCCACATCACCTTGAAAGCGCCCGATCTCGTCTGATCTCGGAGGCTAAGCAGGGTCGGGCCTGGTTAGTACCTGGATGGGAGGACCGCCTGGGAATACCAGGTGCTGTAGGCTTTTTTGTTTTGGTGGAGTCTTGAATCTCTTTTTTCCCCCAGTCTTTCTTCCATGCTATCTTCAAGAGAGTTAAGGACAGCCATGGTATCGCCTACGGCCACATCACCTTGAAAGCGCCCGATCTCGTCTGATCTCGGAGGCTAAGCAGGGTCGGGCCTGGTTAGTACCTGGATGGGAGACCGCCTGGGAATACCAGGTGCTGTAGGCTTTTTTGTTTTGGTGGAGTCTTGAATCTCTTTTTTCCCCCAGTCTTTCTTCCATGCTATCTTCAAGAGAGTTAAGGACAGCCATGGTTATCGCCTACGGCCACATCACCTTGAAAAGCGCCCGATCTCGTCTGATCTCGGAGGCTAAGCAGGGTCGGGCCTGGTTAGTACCTGGATGGGAGACCGCCTGGGAATACCAGGTGCTGTAGGCATTTTTGTTTGGTGGAGTCTTGAATCTCTTTTTTCCCCCAGTCTTTCTTCCATGCTATCTTCAAGAGAGTTAAGGACAGCCATGGTTATCGCCTACGGCCACATCACCTTGAAAGCGCCCGATCTCGTCTGATCTCGGAGGCTAAGCAGGGTCGGGCCTGGTTTAGTACTTGGATGGGAGACCGCCTGGGAATACAGGTGCTGTAGGCTTTTTTGTTTTGGTGGAGTCTTGAATCTCTTTTTTCCCCCAGTCTTTCTTCCATGCTATCTTCAAGAGAGTTAAGGACAGCCATGGTTATCGCCTACGGCCACATCACCTTGAAAGCGCCCCGATCTCGTCTGATCTCGGAGGCTAAGCAGGGTCGGGCCTGGTTAGTACCTGGATGGGAGACCGCCTGGGAATACCAGGTGCTGTAGGCTTTTTTGTTTTGGTGGAGTCTTGAATCTCTTTTTTCCCCAGTCTTTCTTCCCATGCTATCTTCAAGAGAGTTAAGGACAGCCATGGTTATCGCCTACGGCCACATCACCTTGAAAGCGCCCGATCTCGTCTGATCTCGGAGGCTAAGCAGGGTCGGGGCCTGGTTAGTACCTGGATGGGAGACCGCCTGGGAATACCAGGTGCTGTAGGCTTTTTTGTTTTGGTGGAGTCTTGAATCTCTTTTTTCCCCCAGTCTTTCTTCCATGCTATCTTCAAGAGAGTTAAGGACAGCCATGGTTATCGCCTACGGCCACATCCCCTTGAAAGCGCCCGATCTCGTCTGATCTCGGAGGCTAAGCAGGGTCGGGCCTGGTTAGTACCTGGATGGGAGACCGCCTGGGAATACCAGGTGCTGTAGGCTTTTTTGTTTTGGTGGAGTCTTGAATCTCTTTTTTTCCCCCAGTCTTTCTTCCATGCTATCTTCAAGAGAGTTAAGGACAGCCATGGTTATCGCCTACGGCCACATCACCTTGAAAGCGCCCGATCTCGTCTGATCTCGGAGGCTAAGCAGGGTCGGGCCTGGTTAGTACCTGGATGGGAGACCGCCTGGGAATACCAGGTGCTGTAGGCTTTTTTGTTTTGGTGGAGTCTTGAATCTCTTTTTTCCCCCCAGTCTTTCTTCCATGCTATCTTCAAGAGAGTTAAGGACAGCCATGGTTATCGCCTACGGCCACATCACCTTGAAAGCGCCCGATCTCGTCTGATCTCGGAGGCTAAGCAGGGTCGGGCCTGGTTAGTACCTGGATGGGAGACCGCCTGGGAATACCAGGTGCTGTAGGCTTTTTTGTTTTGGTGGAGTCTTGAATCTCTTTTTTCCCCCAGTCTTTCTTCCATGCTATCTTCAAGAGAGTTAAGGACAGCCATGGTTATCGCCTACGGCCACATCACCTTGAAAGCGCCCGATCTCGTCTGATCTCGGAGGCTAAGCAGGGTCGGGCCTGGTTAGTACCTGGATGGGAGACCGCCTGGGAATACCAGGTGCTGTAGGCTTTTTTGTTTTGGTGGAGTCTTGAATCTCTTTTTTCCCCCAGTCTTTCTTCCATGCTATCTTCAAGAGAGTTAAGGACAGCCATGGTTATGCCTACGGCCACATCACCTTGAAAGCGCCCGATCTCGTCTGATCTCGGAGGCTAAGCAGGGTCGGGCCTGGTTAGTACCTGGATGGGAGACCGCCTGGGAATACCAGGTGCTGTAGGCTTTTTTGTTTTGGTGGAGTCTTGAATCTCTTTTTTTCCCCCAGTCTTTCTTCCATGCTATCTTCAAGAGAGTTAAGGACAGCCATGGTTATCGCCTACGGCCACATCACCTTGAAAGCGCCCGATCTCGTCTGATCTCGGAGGCTAAGCAGGGTCGGGCCTGGTTAGTACCTGGATGGGAGACCGCCTGGGAATACAGGTGCTGTAGGCTTTTTTGTTTTGGTGGAGTCTTGAATCTCTTTTTTCCCCCAGTCTTTCTTCCATGCTATCTTCAAGAGAGTTAAGGACAGCCATGGTTATCGCCTACGGCCACATCACCCTTGAAAGCGCCCGATCTCGTCTGATCTCGGAGGCTAAGCAGGGTCGGGCCTGGTTAGTACCTGGATGGGAGACCGCCTGGGAATACCAGGTGCTGTAGGCTTTTTTGTTTTGGTGGAGTCTTGAATCTCTTTTTTCCCCCAGTCTTTCTTCCATGCTATCTTCAAGAGAGTTAAGGACAGCCATGGTTATCGCCTACGGCCACATCACCTTGAAAGCGCCCGATCTCGTCTGATCTCGGAGGCTAAGCAGGGTCGGGCCTGGTTAGTACCTGGATGGGAGAACGCCTGGGAATACCAGGTGCTGTAGGCTTTTTTGTTTTGGTGGAGTCTTGAATCTCTTTTTTCCCCCAGTCTTTCTTCCATGCTATCTTCAAGAGAGTTAAGGACAGCCATGGTTATCGCCTACGGCCACATCACCTTGAAAGCGCCCGATCTCGTCTGATCTCGGAGGCTAAGCAGGGTCGGGCCTGGTTAGTACCTGGATGGGAGACCGCCTGGGAATACCAGGTGCTGTAGGCTTTTTTGTTTTGGTGGAGTCTTGAATCTCTTTTTTCCCCCAGTCTTTCTTCCATGCTATCTTCAAGAGAGTTAAGGACAGCCATGGTTATCGCCTACGGCCACATCACCTTGAAAGCGCCCGATCTCGTCTGATCTCGGAGGCTAAGCAGGGTCGGGCCTGGTTAGTACCTGGATGGGAGACCGCCTGGGAATACCAGGTGCTGTAGGCTTTTTTGTTTTGGTGGAGTCTTGAATCTCTTTTTTCCCCCCAGTCTTTCTTCCATGCTATCTTCAAGAGAGTTAAGGACAGCCATGGTTATCGCCTACGGCCACATCACCTTGAAGCCCCCCGATCTCGTCTGATCTCGGAGGCTAAGCAGGGTCGGGCCTGGTTAGTACCTGGATGGGAGACCGCCTGGGAATACCAGGTGCTGTAGGCTTTTTTGTTTTGGTGGAGTCTTGAATCTCTTTTTTCCCCAGTCTTTCTTCCATGCTATCTTCAAGAGAGTTAAGGACAGCCATGGTTATCGCCTACGGCCACATCACCTTGAAAGCGCCCGATCTCGTCTGATCTCGGAGGCTAAGCAGGGTCGGCCCTGGTTAGTACCTGGATGGGAGACCGCCTGGGAATACCAGGTGCTGTAGGCTTTTTTGTTTTGGTGGAGTCTTGAATCTCTTTTTTCCCCCAGTCTTTCTTCCATGCTATCTTCAAGAGAGTTAAGGACAGCCATGGTTATCGCCTACGGCCACATCACCTTGAAAGCGCCCGATCTCGTCTGATCTCGGAGGCTAAGCAGGGTCGGGCCTGGTTAGTACCTGGATGGGAGACCGCCTGGGAATACCAGGTGCTGTAGGCTTTTTTGTTTTGGTGGAGTCTTGAATCTCTTTTTTCCCCCAGTCTTTCTTCCATGCTATCTTCAAGAGAGTTAAGGACAGCCATGGTTATCGCCTACGGCCACATCACCTTGAAAGCGCCCGATCTCGTCTGATCTCGGAGGCTAAGCAGGGTCGGGCCTGGTTAGTACCTGGATGGGAGACCGCCTGGGAATACCAGGTGCTGTAGGCTTTTTTGTTTTGGTGGAGTCTTGAATCTCTTTTTTCCCCCAGTCTTTCTTCCATGCTATCTTCAAGAGAGTTAAGGACAGCCATGGTTATCGCCTACGGCCACATCACCTTGAAAGCGCCCGATCTCGTCTGATCTCGGAGGCTAAGCAGGGTCGGGCCTGGTTAGTACCTGGATGGGAGACCGCCTGGGAATACCAGGTGCTGTAGGCTTTTTTGTTTTGGTGGAGTCTTGAATCTCTTTTTTCCCCCAGTCTTTCTTCCATGCTATCTTCAAGAGAGTTAAGGACAGCCATGGTTATCGCCTACGGCCACATCACCTTGAAAGCGCCCGATCTCGTCTGATCTCGGAGGCTAAGCAGGGTCGGGCCTGGTTAGTACCTGGATGGGAGACCGCCTGGGAATACCAGGTGCTGTAGGCTTTTTTGTTTTGGTGGAGTCTTGAATCTCTTTTTTCCCCCAGTCTTTCTTCCATGCTATCTTCAAGAGAGTTAAGGACAGCCATGGTTATCGCCTACGGCCACATCACCTTGAAAGCGCCCGATCTCGTCTGATCTCGGAGGCTAAGCAGGGTCGGGCCTGGTTAGTACCTGGATGGGAGACCGCCTGGGAATACCAGGTGCTGTAGGCTTTTTTGTTTTGGTGGAGTCTTGAATCTCTTTTTTCCCCCAGTCTTTCTTCCATGCTATCTTCAAGAGAGTTAAGGACAGCCATGGTTATCGCCTACGGCCACATCACCTTGAAAGCGCCCGATCTCGTCTGATCTCGGAGGCTAAGCAGGGTCGGGCCTGGTTAGTACCTGGATGGGAGACCGCCTGGGAATACCAGGTGCTGTAGGCTTTTTTGTTTTGGTGGAGTCTTGAATCTCTTTTTTCCCCCAGTCTTTCTTCCATGCTATCTTCAAGAGAGTTAAGGACAGCCATGGTTATCGCCTACGGCCACATCACCTTGAAAGCGCCCGATCTCGTCTGATCTCGGAGGCTAAGCAGGGTCGGGCCTGGTTAGTACCTGGATGGGAGACCGCCTGGGAATACCAGGTGCTGTAGGCTTTTTTTGTTTTGGTGGAGTCTTGAATCTCTTTTTTCCCCCAGTCTTTCTTCCATGCTATCTTCAAGAGAGTTAAGGACAGCCATGGTTATCGCCTACGGCCACATCACCTTGAAAGCGCCCGATCTCGTCTGATCTCGGAGGCTAAGCAGGGTCGGGCCTGGTTAGTACCTGGATGGGAGACCGCCTGGGAATACCAGGTGCTGTAGGCTTTTTTGTTTTGGTGGAGTCTTGAATCTCTTTTTTCCCCCAGTCTTTCTTCCATGCTATCTTCAAGAGAGTTAAGGACAGCCATGGTTATCGCCTACGGCCACATCACCTTGAAAGCGCCCGATCTCGTCTGATCTCGGAGGCTAAGCAGGGTCGGGCCTGGTTAGTACCTGGATGGGAGACCGCCTGGGAATACCAGGTGCTGTAGGCTTTTTTGTTTTGGTGGAGTCTTGAATCTCTTTTTTCCCCCAGTCTTTCTTCCATGCTATCTTCAAGAGAGTTAAGGACAGCCATGGTTATCGCCTACGGCCACATCACCTTGAAAGCGCCCGATCTCGTCTGATCTCGGAGGCTAAGCAGGGTCGGGCCTGGTTAGTACCTGGATGGGAGACCGCCTGGGAATACCAGGTGCTGTAGGCTTTTTTGTTTTGGTGGAGTCTTGAATCTCTTTTTTCCCCCCAGTCTTTCTTCCATGCTATCTTCAAGAGAGTTAAGGACAGCCATGGTTATCGCCTACGGCCACATCACCTTGAAAGCGCCCGATCTCGTCTGATCTCGGAGGCTAAGCAGGGTCGGGCCTGGTTAGTACCTGGATGGGAGACCGCCTGGGAATACCAGGTGCTGTAGGCTTTTTTGTTTTGGTGGAGTCTTGAATCTCTTTTTTCCCCCAGTCTTTCTTCCATGCTATCTTCAAGAGAGTTAAGGACAGCCATGGTTATCGCCTACGGCCACATCACCTTGAAAGCGCCCGATCTCGTCTGATCTCGGAGGCTAAGCAGGGTCGGGCCTGGTTAGTACCTGGATGGGAGACCGCCTGGGAATACCAGGTGCTGTAGGCTTTTTTGTTTTGGTGGAGTCTTGAATCTCTTTTTTCCCCCAGTCTTTCTTCCATGCTATCTTCAAGAGAGTTAAGGACAGCCATGGTTATCGCCTACGGCCACATCACCTTGAAAGCGCCCGATCTCGTCTGATCTCGGAGGCTAAGCAGGGTCGGGCCTGGTTAGTACCTGGATGGGAGACCGCCTGGGAATACCAGGTGCTGTAGGCTTTTTTGTTTTGGTGGAGTCTTGAATCTCTTTTTTTCCCCCAGTCTTTCTTCCATGCTATCTTCAAGAGAGTTAAGGACAGCCATGGTTATCGCCTACGGCCACATCACCTTGAAAGCGCCCGATCTCGTCTGATCTCGGAGGCTAAGCAGGGTCGGGCCTGGTTAGTACCTGGATGGGAGACCGCCTGGGAATACCAGGTGCTGTAGGCTTTTTTGTTTTGGTGGAGTCTTGAATCTCTTTTTTCCCCCCAGTCTTTCTTCCATGCTATCTTCAAGAGAGTTAAGGACAGCCATGGTTATCGCCTACGGCCACATCACCTTGAAAGCGCCCGATCTCGTCTGATCTCGGAGGCTAAGCAGGGTCGGGCCTGGTTAGTACCTGGATGGGAGACCGCCTGGGAATACCAGGTGCTGTAGGCTTTTTTGTTTTGGTGGAGTCTTGAATCTCTTTTTTCCCCCAGTCTTTCTTCCATGCTATCTTCAAGAGAGTTAAGGACAGCCATGGTTATCGCCTACGGCCACATCACCTTGAAAGCGCCCGATCTCGTCTGATCTCGGAGGCTAAGCAGGGTCGGGCCTGGTTAGTACCTGGATGGGAGACCGCCTGGGAATACCAGGTGCTGTAGGCTTTTTTGTTTTGGTGGAGTCTTGAATCTCTTTTTTCCCCCAGTCTTTCTTCCATGCTATCTTCAAGAGAGTTAAGGACAGCCATGGTTATCGCCTACGGCCACATCACCTTGAAAGCGCCCGATCTCGTCTGATCTCGGAGGCTAAGCAGGGTCGGGCCTGGTTAGTACCTGGATGGGAGACCGCCTGGGAATACCAGGTGCTGTAGGTTTTTTGTTTTGGTGGAGTCTTGAATCTCTTTTTTCCCCCAGTCTTTCTTCCATGCTATCTTCAAGAGAGTTAAGGACAGCCATGGTTATCGCCTACGGCCACATCACCTTGAAAGCGCCCGATCTCGTCTGATCTCGGAGGCTAAGCAGGGTCGGGCTGGTTAGTACCTGGATGGGAGACCGCTGGGAATACAGGTGCTGTAGGCTTTTTTGTTTTGGTGGAGTCTTGAATCTCTTTTTTCCCCCAGTCTTTCTTCCATGCTATCTTCAAGAGAGTTAAGGACAGCCATGGTTATCGCCTACGGCACATCACCTTGAAAGCGGCCGATCTCGTCTGATCTCGGAGGCTAAGCAGGGTCGGGCCTGGTTAGTACCTGGATGGGAGACCGCCTGGGAATACCAGGTGCTGTAGGCTTTTTTGTTTTGGTGGAGTCTTGAATCTCTTTTTTCCCCCAGTCTTTCTTCCATGCTATCTTCAAGAGAGTTAAGGACAGCCATGGTTATCGCCTACGGCCACATCACCTTGAAAGCGCCCGATCTCGTCTGATCTCGGAGGCTAAGCAGGGTCGGGCTGGTTAGTACCTGGATGGGAGACCGCCTGGGAATACCAGGTGCTGTAGGCTTTTTTGTTTTGGTGGAGTCTTGAATCTCTTTTTTCCCCCAGTCTTTCTTCCATGCTATCTTCAAGAGAGTTAAGGACAGCCATGGTTATCGCCTACGGCCACATCACCTTGAAAGCGCCGATCTCGTCTGATCTCGGAGGCTAAGCAGGGTCGGGCCTGGTTAGTACCTGGATGGGAGACCGCCTGGGAATACCAGGTGCTGTAGGCTTTTTTGTTTTGGTGGAGTCTTGAATCTCTTTTTTCCCCCAGTCTTTCTTCCATGCTATCTTCAAGAGAGTTAAGGACAGCCATGGTTATCGCCTACGGCCACATCACTTTGAAAGCGCCCGATCTCGTCTGATCTCGGAGGCTAAGCAGGGTCGGGCCTGGTTAGTACCTGGATGGGAGACCGCCTGGGAATACCAGGTGCTGTAGGCTTTTTTGTTTTGGTGGAGTCTTGAATCTCTTTTTTCCCCCAGTCTTTCTTCCATGCTATCTTCAAGAGAGTTAAGGACAGCCATGGTTATCGCCTACGGCCACATCACCTTGAAAGCGCCCGATCTCGTCTGATCTCGGAGGCTAAGCAGGGTCGGGCCTGGTTAGTACCTGGATGGGAGACCGCCTGGGAATACCAGGTGCTGTAGGCTTTTTTGTTTTGGTGGAGTCTTGAATCTCTTTTTTTCCCCCAGTCTTTCTTCCATGCTATCTTCAAGAGAGTTAAGGACAGCCATGGTTATCGCCTACGGCCACATCACCTTGAAAGCGCCCGATCTCGTCTGATCTCGGAGGCTAAGCAGGGTCGGGCCTGGTTAGTACCTGGATGGGAGAACGCCTGGGAATACCAGGTGCTGTAGGCTTTTTTGTTTTGGTGGAGTCTTGAATCTCTTTTTTCCCCCAGTCTTTCTTCCATGCTATCTTCAAGAGAGTTAAGGACAGCCATGGTTATCGCCTACGGCCACATCACCTTGAAAGCGCCCGATCTCGTCTGATCTCGGAGGCTAAGCAGGGTCGGGCCTGGTTAGTACCTGGATGGGAGACCGCCTGGGAATACCAGGTGCTGTAGGCTTTTTTGTTTTGGTGGAGTCTTGAATCTCTTTTTTCCCCCAGTCTTTCTTCCATGCTATCTTCAAGAGAGTTAAGGACAGCCATGGTTATCGCCTACGGCCACATCACCTTGAAAGCGCCCGATCTCGTCTGATCTCGGAGGCTAAGCAGGGTCGGGCCTGGTTAGTACCTGGATGGGAGACGCCTGGGAATACCAGGTGCTGTAGGCTTTTTTGTTTTGGTGGAGTCTTGAATCTCTTTTTTCCCCCAGTCTTTCTTCCATGCTATCTTCAAGAGAGTTAAGGACAGCCATGGTTATCGCCTACGGCCACATCACCTTGAAAGCGCCCGATCTCGTCTGATCTCGGAGGCTAAGCAGGGTCGGGCCTGGTTAGTACCTGGATGGGAGACCGCCTGGGAATACCAGGTGCTGTAGGCTTTTTTGTTTTGGTGGAGTCTTGAATCTCTTTTTTCCCCCAGTCTTTCTTCCATGCTATCTTCAAGAGAGTTAAGGACAGCCATGGTTATCGCCTACGGCCACATCACCTTGAAAGCGCCCGATCTCGTCTGATCTCGGAGGCTAAGCAGGGTCGGGCCTGGTTAGTACCTGGATGGGAGACCGCCTGGGAATACCAGGTGCTGTAGGCTTTTTTAGTTTTGGTGGAGTCTTGAATCTCTTTTTTCCCCCAGTCTTTCTTCCATGCTATCTTCAAGAGAGTTAAGGACAGCCATGGTTATCGCCTACGGCCACATCACCTTGAAAGCGCCCGATCTGTCTGATCTCGGAGGCTAAGCAGGGTCGGGCCTGGTTAGTACCTGGATGGGAGACCGCCTGGGAATACCAGGTGCTGTAGGCTTTTTTGTTTTGGTGGAGTCTTGAATCTCTTTTTTCCCCCAGTCTTTCTTCCATGCTATCTTCAAGAGAGTTAAGGACAGCCATGGTTATCGCCTACGGCCACATCACCTTGAAAGCGCCCGATCTCGTCTGATCTCGGAGGCTAAGCAGGGTCGGGCCTGGTTAGTACCTGGATGGGAGACCGCCTGGGAATACCAGGTGCTGTAGGCTTTTTTGTTTTGGTGGAGTCTTGAATCTCTTTTTTCCCCCAGTCTTTCTTCCATGCTATCTTCAAGAGAGTTAAGGACAGCCATGGTTATCGCCTACGGCCACATCACCTTGAAAGCGCCCGATCTCGTCTGATCTCGGAGGCTAAGCAGGGTCGGGCCTGGTTAGTACCTGGATGGGAGACCGCCTGGGAATACCAGGTGCTGTAGGCTTTTTTGTTTTGGTGGAGTCTTGAATCTCTTTTTTCCCCCAGTCTTTCTTCCATGCTATCTTCAAGAGAGTTAAGGACAGCCATGGTTATCGCCTACGGCCACATCACCTTGAAAGCGCCGGATCTCGGAGGCTAAGCAGGGTCGGGCCTGGTTAGTACCTGGATGGGGAGACCGCCTGGGAATACCAGGTGCTGTAGGCTTTTTTGTTTTGGTGGAGTCTTGAATCTCTTTTTTCCCCCCAGTCTTTCTTCCATGCTATCTTCAAGAGAGTTAAGGACAGCCATGGTTATCGCCTACGGCCACATCACCTTGAAAGCGCCCGATCTCGTCTGATCTCGGAGGCTAAGCAGGGTCGGGCCTGGTTAGTACCTGGATGGGAGACCGCCTGGGAATACCAGGTGCTGTAGGCTTTTTTGTTTTGGTGGAGTCTTGAATCTCTTTTTTCCCCCAGTCTTTCTTCCATGCTATCTTCAAGAGAGTTAAGGACAGCCATGGTTATCGCCTACGGCCACATCACCTTGAAAGCGCCCGATCTCGTCTGATCTCGGAGGCTAAGCAGGGTCGGGCCTGGTTAGTACCTGGATGGGAGACCGCCTGGGAATACCAGGTGCTGTAGGCTTTTTTGTTTTGGTGGAGTCTTGAATCTCTTTTTTCCCCCAGTCTTTCTTCCATGCTATCTTCAAGAGAGTTAAGGACAGCCATGGTTATCGCCTACGGCCACATCACCTTGAAAGCGCCCGATCTCGTCTGATCTCGGAGGCTAAGCAGGGTCGGGCCTGGTTAGTACCTGGATGGGAGACCGCCTGGGAATACCAGGTGCTGTAGGCTTTTTTGTTTTGGTGGAGTCTTGAATCTCTTTTTTCCCCCAGTCTTTCTTCCATGCTATCTTCAAGAGAGTTAAGGACAGCCATGGTTATCGCCTACGGCCACATCACCTTGAAAGCGCCGATCTCGTCTGATCTCGGAGGCTAAGCAGGGTCGGGGCCTGGTTAGTACCTGGATGGGAGACCGCCTGGGAATACCAGGTGCTGTAGGCTTTTTTGTTTTGGTGGAGTCTTGAATCTCTTTTTTCCCCCAGTCTTTCTTCCATGCTATCTTCAAGAGAGTTAAGGACAGCCATGGTTATCGCCTACGGCCACATCACCTTGAAAGCGCCCGATCTCGTCTGATCTCGGAGGCTAAGCAGGGTCGGGCCTGGTTAGTACCTGGATGGGAGACCGCCTGGGAATACCAGGTGCTGTAGGCTTTTTTGTTTTGGTGGAGTCTTGAATCTC